>NC_061117.1:184578729-184721111 GCF_002878395.1 Capsicum annuum | reverse complement strand
GGGGAGATAAAATCAACCTATAAAATTATGATTCGCTTTAGATTTGATGGATTAATGACGGCTGGATTCAATTGGTGTGAATGAAAAATGAAGGGATAAAATTTTTCGAGGAAAAAACACACTGATTCGGAAAAGGGGTGACTGTTCAGTCAGTTATGACTGTTCAGAAAAGGCATGTTATTTCCCAATGGACAGGCATGACTATTCCAAAATGATACACTTTTCCGATGAACCATTGTCTTCTTTCCGAAAAGGCACTTCATGACTATATAAACCTGCATTTTTCCACAAGTTTAGTATGAAAATTTTCGCATAGAAAAAACATTTCTCTTGCTTCTAAAAACTCAGTGTGATCATCTCCCATTGCGTGAGTTCGAAGAAAACCAAAAAGTTTTAGGTACCACTACATTCTGGTTGTGAAACCATTTTATCCTGGGAGGAAAATTCCGCAACCTCGGGCACTTGAGGGGAATTATTTCCTTAAAGATACTCCGTGAATTCGGAAGACTTGGCTTATTCTGCTTCATCTTTTTTCTTTAAAATAAAATAACACACTTCTTTGATAGTTCATATTGAACTTGTGTTGAAAAACTTCATAAGTGTTCTTGATTTAATCTTGAACTTGTATTGAAGTTGTTTTGACATAATACAAATTGCGTACCCGAAACAACAATCTTAAGGAAATAATTGGAAAAAAAAATTGCTTGTTTGGAGAAATTTTCTTTTCACTAAAGTTTTTTTTTTTCATAATCTGTATTATTTGGTTTCTGGAGATTAAAGCTTTAATCTTTCTACTTCATTTGAACTTAACAAGTAATTTAAAGAAATAAAATTTTCATCACAAGTTAAAGGTCATTCGGATAACGATTGGAAGACATAAAAACTTCATCATTAAACTAGAAACCAGTAGTGTTTATAAGTTGCTACAAACTTGTAATAAGTATAATTTTATACTAAAGTTGATTGTCTTTTTATGATAGAAAAATGAATACAGATGGTCATGTTGAAAGTGTGAAGAGTGTGGCAGCAATAAGTGTTGCCACAACCAGTCGCACAAATGCACCACCCGCTATGGCACTTGCGGAAAAGCCCAAAAAATTTTCTGGAGTTGATTTAAAGAGGTGGCAACAAAAGATGTTACTCTATTTAACAACCTTATGTCTTCAAAGGATTATTTCAGAAGATGCTCCATAAGTGCTCGAAGAAACTTCGAACCATGAGCGATTCGTTGTAACAGAGGCGATTCGTGGAAACATTCTAATTTCCTATGTAGGAATTACATCATAAGCGGCCTCCAAGATGACTTGTACATCGTCTACAGTGTACTGAAGACATCTAAAGAATTGTGGAATGTGCTGAAAAAGAAATACAAGATTGAGGATGCGGGAATCAAGAAGTTCTATGTTGCGCGATTCTTAGAGTACAAAACGATCGACATCAAGACTGTCGTTTCTCAAGTACATGAGTGCAAGTTATCATCAACGATCTCCTTGCAGAAGGTATAAATTTAATGAATACCTTATTTGAACATGTTAATAATGTTCTTAATGTTCACAAAAACGTTGTTATAGGTTTGGTTGTGAACGAGGCATTTCAAGTATCTGCGATAATTGAGAAGTTGCCACCTTTGTGGAAGGACTTCAAGAATTACTTGAAACACAAATGAAAGGAGATGACAGTTGAAGACCTTATTGTGAGGTTGCACATTGAAGAAGAAAACAAAGCCGCAGAGAGGAGGTCTAAAGGAAATTCTGCAATAAATAAAGCTAATATTGTAGAAGATGACCCCAACAACTCAAAGAAGCGGAAGAAAGTAGGACAACAAAGCAATCAACCTATGAAGAAATTCAAAGGGAAATGCTTTAATTGTGGCAAGATTGTCCACATGTATACAGATTATCGTGCCCCAAAGAAAGGTAAAAAGAAGGATCAAACAAATATGATTGTATCCAAGAACGAAATGAACGATCTATGTGTCACCCATTATTTTTGTGCAAATATTTGTTTGTTGCATTCGTTCCGGCTCAAGGCAAAGAGAAGATTTACATGGAAAACTCCGAAACTGCAAAAGTTGAAGGAATAGAAAAAGTCTGCTTGAAAATGACATCAGGCAAAGCGTTGACTCTTAACAATGTCCTGTATGTACCGTAGTTAAGGAAGAACTTGATTTCTGTATCACTTCTTGATAAAAATGGATTCAAATGTGTATTGATTTCGGAAAAATTATACTTAGTAAAAGAGAAGTGTACGTAGGAAAAAGTTACCTCACTGAGGGCCTATTTACGATGAAAGTAATGAATGTTGAAATCAATAAAAGTTATGTTTCTTCTTACTTGCTTGAGTCTAATGATTTGTCGCATAACGATTAGGACATGTCAATTATAAAACTTTGCGAAAGATGATTAACTTAGAAGTTTTGCCAAACTTTGAGTACAATAAATCAAAATGTCAAATGTGTGTGGAATCAAAGTATGCTAAGCATCCGTATAAGTCCGTTGAAAGAAATTTCAATCCCTTAGACTTAATCCACGCTGACATTTGTGATATGAAGTAAAAATCATCTCGTAGTGGAAAAAAAGTTTAAGGAAATAAAGTTGAAGGAATAGAAAAAGTCTGCTTGAAAAAGACTTATTGACGATTGTACTAGGTACTATTATGTCTATTTGCTAAACAGTAAAGATGAAGCAATAGATGCGTTTAGGCAATATAAAACAGAAGTTGAAAATCAGTTAGAGAAAAAGATCAAAACTATAAAAAGTGATAGGGGTGGAGAATATGAATCTCTATTTACGGAAATATGTGTAGAGAATGGAATTGTCCATCAAACTACGGCCTCGTATTCACCTCAATCTAATGGAACTGTAGAAAGGAAAAAACAAACATTAAAAGAAATGATGAATGTCTTACTAATAAGTTCAGGTTTACTGCAAAACTTGTGGAGGAAAGCTATCCTTACAGCTAACCGAATACTCAATAGAGTGACCCATAGTAAGACACGATCAATTCCATATGAAAAATGGAAAGAAAGGAAACCCAACTTGAAATGTTTCAAAGTGTTGGGGTGTCTAGCGAAAGTCCAAGTTTCTATACCTAAAACGGTAAAGATAGGACCTAAGACAGTGGACTACATATTCATAGGATATGCTAAAAGTAGTAAAGTATATCATTTTTTGGTTCATAAATCCGAACATTCGGATATCAATGAGAATACGGTAATTGAATCAGATAATGCTGAATTTTTTGAAAATTTTTATCCATATAAAATTAGACATGAATAGTCTAGTGGAGGGTCTAAATGACCTCGAGATAAACCAAATGAGGATGTACATTATAATGAGAATCCAAGATATAGTACACGCCAAAGAATGTCAAATTTATTTGAATCGGATTTTGTAGCATTTATCTTAGAAAATGAGCTTCAAACATTTAAAGAAGCGATGTCATCTTCAAACTCATCTTTTTGAAAAGAGGCAGTCAATAGTGAAATTGATTCAATCTTAAGCAACCATACATGGGATTTGGTTGATCTTCCTCCAGGAAATAAACTTTTAGGTTCTAAATGTATCTTCAAAAGAAAAATAAAAACGGATAGTACTATTGACAAAGAAAAGGCAAGACCTATAGTAAAAGTCTTTAAACAGAAGGAAGGACTTGATTACTTTGATACATACTATCCTGTAAAAAAAATAACATCAATTCAGATGTTAATTGCCTTGGTAGCAGTATATGGTCTTAAAATCCATCAAATGGATGTGAAAACTGCATTCCTAAATAGATAATTGGAGAAAGAAATTTACGTGGAAGAGTTTGAGGGTTTGGTGGTTCCAAGTAAAGAAAATAAGGTGTATAAACTTGTTAAGTCACTTTATGGACTAAAACTAGCTCTTAACAGTGGCATGCAAAGTTTGACTGTAATGCTCTGAGTCTGCACCTCGGATACCATACGGTGCTTACGATCCCAAAGGACCACAAGTTAACCCATGACTGATATCTACTGTGGCACTGAGTAACAATATTGTAATAAATATGGAAAAAAATAGGCTGAAATGCCATAAGGTTCAAAACCTGAAATACTGATAAAGAATACCAACTGTAATAATAATTTGTACAACTGAATACTGTCTGAAAGTCTAGTCTAAAAGCCTCTAACTATCTGAATATGGAGTTGATGGGACAAGTCACCAACTAACCCCGGCCACTGAAATAAACTAAATACTAAAATAATGAAATGATATGATAACTTTGTTCTCAAATTATGAGGACTCACCACTAGGTCTGTTGCTGATAGTCTGGGATACTAAGTACGGTCAGGAGCCCGTGCGTCTGAACCTATGATATAAACATCATAGTGTAAAAGAAAAGATATGCGTCAGTACTTTGAATGTAATAGTATGTTAAGTGAGGTAGGCTGATATGAAAGGTTTTATATACATGAACAATAAATGGCTGAATAGCCTGAATACAACTGAATAAGAGTACATGTATAGCTAAAACTGATAAAACACTGATTCTGCCATACTATACACATATCTACATATACTGTGTCTGAGATCATAGTAACACTAGATACTGAATTCTAATAACTGAATGACTGATATCTGAGTTTACTGATAACTGTTATTACTGATAGTTGGATGACTATTTCTGACAGTCCTGATTCTGTAGAACTGAACTGAGTTCTATACTGAGCTGGGTGACTATGTCTGACATTCCTGATTCTGTAGAACTAAACTGAGTTCTATACTGACACTAAAACTAAAATTATGGGAGGTAATCATCTAACCGACATGCCCCTCTCTGAACTGATTGGGGTTCAACCTGTAACCCCAGCTAGAAGGGTGCCAGTATTGTGCCATGGGTAAAGACAAGCTAAAGAGTCACCCTCATTATGCAGGTGCTCTGAACAAGAACGGTAGTACCCTTAACTGGCAGGTAGAACACCTCATCAACCCTCAACTGGCAGGTTGATGTCTCGGCCTATGCTGGCTACATAGTTCTAGAATGTAAGTACTGCTCCAAAAGATCACACCCTCTACTGGCAGATGAGCCCCCATCCTTGGGTTTACTCGGTGTTAAATCCTACTCCCAACTGAATATACACTGAACTGATTTCTAAATATTCTAGGCTAGACTGAACTATTACTGATCGTGTTGACTGACTGAACTAGACTAAGTTCACTGAGTACTGTAACTAATTGAATATTCTGATTTCTATTTGCTGACTGGATATACTGAGTTTTGTGCTGGCTGAATGCTATTGTACGTGACATTACTAAAACTATTCTGAAGCTACTGCAAGTCTAGGTAAATAGCTAGATTATCAGGTATTAGATACCCCAGGACTCGATAACATGCAAAGTAAAGCATATCATGATCTTGAAAAGCATTATAATATCCATAACTCATTTATAGAGACATTTTATCAAACACTTGTAAGATATAAGCTTATACATATGCTAGCATGTCATGATTTCCCCATTTAATCCACATGAGCAATTTATCAAACACTAGGGGACATAATCTCTGCACATAATACTAATCAACATGTGGACATTATGATTTCTAATCCCAACTTACAAATTCAAGGGCTTTAACATGAATTCACATAATACTACACACATGTCAAATAAATTTATCTGAATCTTGTAATAAATCAAGATATAGAAACTCAATTAGCATCATAATCATGAATACATTTAAGCCCAATATGGAATTTATGAATTCAATAAACTTGAAGTTTTAAAAGAGGTTCTTGAACTCCAAGGGTGAAAGAAAATCTTTGAATAAACACCTAACATACTTGGTGATTGAATTCCTAAAGATTGATAGTGAATTTCTTGAATCTTGATCCTGACTTTGATGGGCTAGTGTTTGTTCTTGAGAGGATTTGAGAAAAAGTGAGTATATTTTTATTATTCAGGGATGAATTTCAGGTTTTAGGGGCTGATTATGGGTGAGAAAATAACCCAAATATCCCTTTGGATATGGGCTTTTAATGACTGAAAGCGTGCCCAGTGATGTGCAGCCCGATGCATCGTGTCGATAGAATCAATGTGATGGCCAATGTACCACATCGAGTTTGCATTGGTTCACTGGAATTGCACTAAAAGGTGGAGGAAAATTATCTGTCGATGTGATGGGCGACGCGATGCGTTGAAATCACATCGACCCACTATTTTTATCACCTGAACATGGTTCAAATGAGGTCCAAAAAAATCTGAAACTCACCCGAAGTGACCTACTGACATTCTTGATCATGAATGGACCTAAAAATCAATACTTTAAGTTCATAAGGATCGTGAAATAGGATCGCCAACTTACGAAGGATAAAATACTTTTAAGTATAAATACTTAGCTGAAATTTCTAAGTCTGGGACCTCTTTTCAAGCTTTAACAAACTGAGTTGAGTTAGAATTTTTACGGGGTCTTACATTGACCAAACCATGTTGGCAAATGGGTTTAAGATAAATGAATGTGATAAATGTGTTTACATTTAAGACACTCAAAATCACAAGGTCATTGTTTGTTTGTATATGGATGATATATTGATAATAAGTAGAGACATTTCTGACATAAATGCTATGAAACGAATGCTTAAGAGCAAGTTTGATAGGAAAGACCTTGGAGTTGCGGATGTGATCTTAGGAATAAGAATTCATAGAACTCGACAAGGGTTGGCATTATCACAGTCCCATTACATCGAAAAGGTACTTGACAAGTTCAAGTATATGGAATTTGGTATTGCCAAGACTCCATTGGACGTGAGCTTTGCACTTCAAAAGAATGAAGGTGAAAGTGACTCACAGTTGGACTACGCAAGAGTGTTGGAATGTTTGATGTATATCATGAATTGTACACAGTCAAACATAGCATGTGCTATTAGTAAGTTGAGTCGGTACACGAGTAATCCCAATAAAACTCATTGAATGGCAATGAAAAAAGTTTTGGGGTATCTTAAATACACTCAATACTATATTTTGCATTATAATAAATATCCCGTGGTAAGTAAAGGGTATAGTGATGTAAATTGAGTCACCGTATTAAATGAAGTAAAATTCACGAGTGGATATTTATTTACTATAGGTGGAGGAGCAGTCTCTTGAAAATCGTCCAAACAGATATGTATTGATCGCTCCACAATAAAATCTGAGATTATTGCATAAAGCCGGTGAAGAAGAAGAATGGCTACAGAATTTTTTAAAAGATATTTCTTATTGGCCCAAATCAATGTCACCAGTATGTATACACTATGATAGACAAACAACAATAGGTAAGGCAGGGAGCATGATGTATAATGATAAATCTCGTCACATAAGACAGAGACATAATACCGTTAGAGAACTTCTCTCTATTGGAATTATCACGATTGACTATGTGAAGTCAAAGGATAATATGTCGGATCCACTTACAAAAAGCCTATCTAGAAAAGGAGTTGAGAGAACATCCAAGGGAATGAGTTTACGGCCTAAGACAAGTCAGCATAGCGGTAACTCTACCTAGCGGACTGGAGATCCCAAGAGTGAGGTTCAAGGAGATTAAACAAAATTGTGTATGACAGGTTCAACATTATCAATATACCCAACTCATTTTCATGATGTAGACAATGTTTAGTAAAAAAGGATAAGACTTACGGTGTGAAGTATTTTAATGATTATCCAAATTTGATAGATTTGACCAAATACTTTAATCTATAGGATTAAAAAGCTTATAAATCACCTATGTGAGGGCGAAGTGGAAGCCGCTTCAAGGAGAATGTTAGTAAAGGCCTATTCTTTAAACTCTCATGAAATCGGGACGTGTTCATGGCTGAAACGAACAAAACCATGAGAACCATAAATGGTAAAAGGCTGGTTGTGTGACATGTGCTGTCTAGGTGCACATTAAAGCTCGGTAGTTCAAAGATATCAAATCTACCAATTGACTGAGGACATCCGATGCATGTTCACTACGAAAAGTTCAAAGGGAAACTCACTTATCCAGATGCAATCAGTCTTTGCTTGATGATCAAATACTTGTTCGTAAAGTTTTACAAAGAATAGCCATTCCCCATTTATGTGGGGGATTGTTGGGTTCCATTGGTGTGAATGAAAAATGAAGGGACACAACCCTTCGAGGAAAAAATACACTATTTTAAAAAAGGGGTGACTGTTCAGTCAATTATGACTGTTCAGAAAAGATATGTTGTTTCAAAATGGACAGACATGACTATTTCGAAATGATACACCTTTGCGATGAACCATTTCCTCCGATTTGAAGAGGCACTTCATGGCTATATAAACCTACATTTTTTTCGCAGGTTTAGTATGAAAATTTTTGCATAGAAAAAATATTTCTCTTGCTTCTAAAAACTCTGTATGATCATCTCCTACTGAGTAAGTTCAAAAAAAATTAGAAAGTTTGAGGTACCACTATATTCTGGTTGTGAAGTCATTTTATCTTGGGAGGAAAACTCTACAACCTCGGGTACTTGAAGGAAATTATTTCCTTAAGGACAGTCCATGGATTCAGAGGACTTGGCTTATTCTACTTCATCAGTTTTCTTTAAAATAAAATAACAAACTTCTTTGTTAATTCATATTGAACTTGTGTTGAAGGTGTTGAAAAACTTCGTAAGTGTTTTTAATTTAATCATGAACTTGTATTGAAGTTGTTTTGACATGATACAGATTGTGTACCCGAAACAACAATGGCTTCATTATTTTATTGATTCAGTTTATTTTGATATATTTAATTTAATTTATTCTTAAACTAGATTGATATGACCTTCAAGAAACTTTGTCTAGATAGTTTTAAAAATATATTTTATTTGACATATTATATATAATTATAATACAAGGAAACATTTTATTAGATACTCAAACGAATTATATAAAAAAATAAAGAATTTAATTTTAATAAGAATTGAACGAGCTAAGCTATGACTCAATTTTAGTTCAATAAGCTCAAATAATTTTTATTTAGTAACTCATCCTATTTTAACATGCATCAATATAACTTAGTCCGCTCATTTAACACACTTTATCTGATCTATGACTTATATAACAAAGTAAGTTGTAATAAATAAAAGTTTGTACATATACAAATGGTGGAACTCACTAATTTTGGCTATTATAAGGAGAGAAATAATATAATTTACCTTGAAAAGCAGCACATATCCCTTAATAGATCAAAAAAGCAAGCATTTTGAGAGAATGACAACAGGAAGACTTTAACGATCTAAAAATTTGATGAAATATGTGAAATTTGTGATTTTATGTGATTTTACTATCCCCTCCCATAGTTGCATTATGACATTTCTGGGGTGTGGGAGTGATTGGCATAATTTTTGATGTATTTTGGAATCATTTATACGATATTGTGGTTTTTGATAGATTCGAGAGCCTTATTTTAGACTTATGGGGATATCTTTTGATTTGTGTGATGGATGGATGAACAGACTGAGTCAGCAGCTTCGAAATATCAATTTTAGGCTAGGTAGACCATTGGTTTGGGTCCTGATGCACCCGATCTTATTCGGCCTATTGATCAGAAAGTTCAAAAATTAAAAATATGGATGTGGGACTCACATTTGATTGAAATGATCTCGGATTGAAACTCTGACTTTTTCAGCAAATCTGAAATATCGAATTTAGGGTATTAGCATTTTGGTATGATTTTGCAGCTTTTAAATCTCATTTCGACTCTCGATTTGGAAAATTATGATTTCAGATTTCGGGGGTCAACTTTATGAAAATAATATTTTATTGAAAATATGACTTCGCCAATGCATCCAGAACGTCGAATTTAGTATGATTGCATAGTTCATTTGTATATATCAGACTCCGAACGAATCTCGGGCTCCCCATCAAAATTCGTTTGGACTTGAGAAAGAAAATCCGCACTATTGTTGCAGATTTTCTGCTATATAACGGTCTTTTTTTACCCATTTTTGACCTATTTTACTCATTTTTCATCTTGCCTCTTGAGATTAAATCCTAAAATAGTGTGGGAGCTTAAAAGTGAAGCTTGTGGGAGCTTGGGAAGCTTGATTAACATCTATTTCTTGGTTTTATTACTGATTTAAGGTAAGGATTCACCCTTTTCTTAGTAATTTCTTAATTAATTTCTCAAAATTCCAAAAAAAAATCTTAGGTCTTCATTTTAAATCCTATTTCACTCATTTTCACTTGAATAATATTTTTATTTTATAATTATTATAGCTTTTAATTATTGAGAAACTTTACCCCCACTAAATGACTAGCGGCCAGCCACCTCCGGTGGTGACCCACCCTTTTACTCTTTCAGATTTCCCACCTCTCCCCTCAAATTCAAATTTAGATCCCATTAATTTTCCTAATAATTTCTCCTTTGAAAATACCATCAATCAGTGTACTGCCCAGTCATCACATGATTCTTAGAAAAGAGATCACTATTGTAGAAGAGGTTCATCAAATCAAATGGACAGAAGAAGAGGTGAATCTAATGAATCAAATTGAAGATCTACAATATGCAATTATTGGTAAATTTACATTTGATTGGTCAGATCTGGAGGAATTGAGAAAAATAATTCCACAGCAGTGTAGGATAAAAGGAGGCTGTCAAATTGGTTTGTTTCGTAGCAAGCATATTCTTATTCGATTATCCCAACTGGAAGATTTTGTTAACCTAATTTCAAAGGGGACCTTTTATATCACTTGCAAGGACGGATATGCACATTTGATAAGATCTTTGATCTACGACTTGAGGTTTAAAGTAAATGAATAAACCTCAATGGCTATGGCATGGATTTCATTTCCAAACCTACTGCCTACTTTCTTTGTTAAAGAATGTTTATTTTCCTTGCGGCTGCAGTGGGTAAACCAATCCATTT
This sequence comes from Capsicum annuum, assembly GCF_002878395.1. NCBI lineage: Eukaryota > Viridiplantae > Streptophyta > Magnoliopsida > Solanales > Solanaceae > Capsicum > Capsicum annuum. Next base: position 184,710,262 of record NC_061117.1, on the reverse strand, counting down.
AGATCAAGCAACTATTAATAAGACGCGACCTAGCTGTGCGCATGTGAAGGTTCTGGTGGATTTAAAAGGGACTTTCCCTAAGGTGGTACAGATGAATATTGAAAATGAAGACTGGAGAAGTGAGAACCACTATAGTGAATATCAAATATGACTATGTCCCTAAGTATTGTTGTGAATGCAAAATACAAGGACATGATAAGGATAATTGCAGATTTCTAAGGAGTAAGGAAGAGAAAAATTCTTATCATGTTGACAACAATAGTCAAAACAATCAGATCATATAGAATACTCAAGCAAAACAGATCCCAAGACTACAAACTGGAAGGGCCAAAGTTCTCTCTAGTGGGAGAGTGGTAGGGGATCCAAGAAATTGGAATGTGATTAGGGACAGGAGAATAATTGCAAAGAGTGACAATCAATCTCTTCCAATTACTAATCAATTCCAAGCTTTAGTCAGTGAAGACATGATGCAAGCAGAATGTAGCACTAAAGGCAACAACAATGGTATAATGAATAGAGAAGATAATATGCAAATAGAATGTAGCAATCAAGGCAACACCGCAGCGATAATGACTAGTAAACAACATAATAAGTAGGGAGATAACGACAAGAGTGGAAAAGAATCAATAAAAGACTGGGTCTCCAGTCTCCAAGACTTTTGTTTCCACATTGCAGAATGGAATTTTATCACCAGTGCAGCAGAGTCCTGACAAAGGAAATAAAGTTGAAGCAATGAGTGATGCACCTGATATGCAACAAAATGGCAAGTTAGAGTAATTCAAATATGAAACAAATATCAACATAGGTTCAAAAGAGGAAAGAGAGAAGCTGCAGAATGAAAATAGAGGAGTAAAAGGTGCTCCCGAGGAGTTTCCAAGTGTTGATCTACAAGGAATACGTGATGGTACTTGCAACAAACAAGTAGTTAATGGAAATTCAAACCATTGGGATGAAGATACCAGCATTGTTCATGATTGTGCAGTTGATGGAGGAAGTCTTCAGGTGGATCCTCAGGTAGAATCTCAAGATGATAGTTTAGCATTGATGGAGATACCTATTGCTATGAAGATAGATGAATCACAATTGATTAGGATGGAATCTCCTAACAGAATCTTGCATGAGATTGTATCTCATAACTTTGGAGAAAACAATGATGGAGAATCTATATATCAAGAAAATATGGCTAAAGTTATCACAAAATCAGAGATGTCAGATGACTTACTGCAGAATATCTTGACTGAAGCAGACCTATCACCAAGGATACTGAAATTTGTAAGAAAGGGAAAGAACTAAGGTAATGGAGAGAACAATCAACCAATCAGAGTTCAGCCAAAGAGACTTAAATCAACCCCTAAAAGATATCAATAAAGGATTTTATATGGAATATAAGATCAGTGAAATCTCAACAAGCTTTTCAAAGGGTGAAAATGCTTCAAAAGATCCATAATTTTTCATTCATTAGATTAATGGAACCATTTCAAAATTCTAGACACATCAATAAATATAGGAGGATATTGAAGATGCCAAGTGATATAACTAATCGTAACGGCAATATTTGGTGTTTTACAAATAATATTGTAGATACAATAATTATTAAAGACAGGGACCAACAACTAACTATGCAGTTAAAGTATCACAGTCACGCAATCAGCTTATATGTTACCTTAGTGTATGCTAAATGTACTTCTGATCAAAGATTGATCCTTTGGGGGGATTTATATCAATTGGCAGTAGAAATAGATAATCCGTGGTTAATAGAGGGTGATTTCAATGTGGTGCTTAATTCATAAAAAAAAGATTGGTGGTTTGCCAGTTAATGAAGCTGATTGTAAAGATTTTGGGAGTTGCATATCATCTTGTGATTTAATAGAAGTACAATTTAAGGGAAGTCCATTCACCTGGTGGAATGGGAAGGCTGGTAATGATTATATTTTTAAAAGATTAGATAGAATTTTAATCAATCAACAAATGCAAGATTGGTTTAATCATAGTGAGGTTGAAAATCTACCCAGAACTGGATCTGATCATGCCTCTATGTTGTTGAAGTGTGAAGCTAAGGTGGCCATTCATAGGAAACCTTTTAGATTTCTCAAATTCTGGATAGAGAATGATTCCTTTAAGAATATTATTAAATAGAATTGCACTCCAAGTGCCTCTCAGAATCCTTTTCTAGATTTCAAGAAAAAATTAAGAAAGTTAAATCAGCACTAACAAAATGGAGTAAAGATACTTACAGTGACATCTTCAGGCAGCTTATCATTAGAGAGGACATTGTGAAGATTAAAGAAAAGTTATTTGATGAGGTTCCCACAACTGAAAATAAAGAAGTACTACAAAAAGCTCAAGCTGAATATAGAAGATATCTACACTTTAAAGAGATATTCTGGCAACAAAAGTCAGGATATGATTGGTTTGAGAATGGTGACAAAAATACTAAGTTCTTCTACAGTATTGTGAAAGGGAGGAGAAAAAGACTGGATTTGCAAAGGATCCAGAACAATGAGGGAAATTAGTTAGAGGATGAACGAGACATAGTAGCGGAAGCAGTTAATGTTTATCAGAATCAGTTCTTCCAAGAAAGAGATGCCACATTTTTATCACTTCTCAGACATATTCATAAATCCATCTGGGATGAAGATAATGCAGAGCTTTATAGACAACCTGATTTAAATAAAGTTAAAAGGGTTGTTTTTGAATTAAATGGGGACAATGCTAGTGGTCCAGATGGTCTAACAGGAAGATTCTATCAAAGTTGCTGGGAGATCATAGGGAATGATATTCTCAGGATGGTACATAATTTTTTTAGGGGTAATACACTTCCTAAATCCATTACTCATACTAATTTAGTTGTACTACCTAAGAAACACCAGGTACAATCTTTTACATATTTAAGACCTATTAGTTTGAGAAACTTCATTAATAAGATAATCTCTAAGATTGTTCATGACAGGATAGAAATCCTTCTTCCCAGATTGATCTCTTGCAATAAATCAGGCTTTGTGAAGGGTAGAAGCAATTTTAAGAATGTTCTATTGGCTCAAGAGATTGTCACTGCTATTAGAAAGAGGAGTAAACCTTCCAATGTTGTCATAAAGTTGGATATGGCTAAAGCCTATGATAGAGTGTCTTGTTTTTTTGTATGAAAGTTCTAAGGAAAATGGGTTTTTTCAGAAGTATTTATTGATATTATTTGGAGGCTAATTTCAAATAACTAGTATTATATCTTGGTTAATGGTCAATCTCATGGTTTTTTTCATTCTACTAGGGGAGTGAAGCAAGAGGATCCTTTGTCCCCTGTGTTATTCATTCTATCAGTAGAAGTTCTAAGCAAGGCCTTAAATTCCTTATTTGAAGATACTCAATTTTTAGGATATGGTTTACCCAAGTGGAGTGATAATTTGAATCAACTTGCTTATGCAGATGACGCTATTATATTTGCTTGTGTCAATTTTGTAGGAATATGAGGTTCAATCAGGACAGAAGGTTAACAAAAATAAGAGTTCTTATTACCTGCCTCAAAATACAGCATCAAATATGAGACATTTGGTGAAAGAGTGAACAGGTTTTACAAGAGGTCACTTTTATTTGATATACTTAAGGTATCCCATAACCCATGCTAGAAAAAGAAAAGAACATTATGCTGATCTTATAAAAAGGGTTAAGACAAAGTTACAAGCCTGGAAAGAAAATCTGTTATCATATGGAGGCAAAGAGGTTTTGATCACAAGTGTTTTACAAAGTGTTCCTATACATGTAATTTCTGCCATAGTTACCCCTAAGTGTGTTATCAAGGAATTGCACGAAATCTTTGCTAAATTCTTTTGGAGTAATAAGGTCACTGGCAGGAGCAAATATTGGGCTGCTTGGGATAATGTTTACTTGCCCAAACAGGAAGGAGGACTGGGTTTTAAATCTTTATTTGATGTCTCACAAGCCATGTATGCTAAGCTATGGTGTAAATTTAGAATAGAGAATACTTTATGGGCTACATTTTTATGGAACAAGTATTGTAAGAAACAATTACCTTCATTGGTTCAGTGGAGGGGAGGTTCTCAACAGTGAAAATATATGCTACATAATAGAAATTGCATTGAATAACACATATGGTGGGAACCTAAGGAAGGTTCAGTAATTATTTGGTATGATAATTGGACAATGCTTGGTCTACTTTATAATCATCAATCAGAGGTGGTTTCTTGTCATCCTTTGACAGAATTGGATTGTTTATGAATGAAGCAGGCTGGGACTATGAGGAAATGCAAAATCACATACCTGCCCACATTGTGGATCATGTTAAAAATTATATGGATCATGTCAGGCAATTTGAGATGGGGGATAAACCTTGGTGGACTAAGACAAGTTCTGGAAAATTTTTAGTAAAGAGTGCATGGGAAATCTTGAGAAAAAAGGATGAAGTTTCAAATTTTTTTAAGAAGACCTAGGTGAAAGGACTTCCTTTTAAAATTTCATTCTTTGGGTGGAGAGTATGGACTAACAGGGTCCCTGTTGCAGCAATTTTAGCTAACTGGAACCCTAATATCTCTCAATTTTGTTTTTGTTGTTCAGTACCAGCCAGAGAGACCATGGAACATCTTTTTCTAAATGGTGAAATAGCTACCAATGTTTGGAATTATGTGTAAAATGCATTTGGTATCATTGGTCCTCAGATTCGAGTAAAACAGACCATGAAAAAGTGGTGGAATGCACATGGAAATGCTAGACAAAAGGTGATCTTTCAAGCTATTCCTAATATTGTTTTATGGTTTATATGGAAGAGGAGAAATACTGTATTACATGGAGGAGTGTATTCTATAGGTAATGTGTTGCATGATATTAACACTACTCTTCAGAAGTTTATCAAACTGAAGTTTCAATATACTGAGATTCCTAGAACTTGGCCTTATATGGTAGCTCTGCTTGATGGTTATAGGCCAAGTTTTTAATGCAAATTTGTGAAATGGTTACCACCACTAGTTGGTTGGTGGATATGTAACACAGATGGGGCCTCAAGAGGTAATCCCGGTGCTAGCTCTACAGCTTTTTGTGTAAGAAATAGTGATGGTGATTTAGTGAGTGCAAAAGGCTTAAAGATTGTTGATTTAACTAATCTGGTGGCTGAGGCTATGGCTGTTAGAGAAGGTTTACAGTATTGCTGGGAAACTAATTTCCTTAATGTCATCATTGAATCTGATTCTTTGGCTTTAGTGCACATTATTAATGGAGTTTGAGAAGTCCCGTGGAGTGTGAAAATGGAGGTTAAGTCCATTAAATGGCTTATTGAGGCTATGTCAGTAAGAGTACAACACTCCTTGACGGAGGGAAATACTCTTGCTGACTATTTTGCTAACTTGGTTTTTGATTTTGCAGGTACAGTTGAATATAGAAAGTTCCAGGAAGTTCCAATTAAAGGAAAAAGGATTATCAATATTGATAAGCTAAGTTTACCAAACATGAGAATCAGACACTCTGTTACAAATTTCACATCTTAAGCAGTCATACTTTATGGTACACTTCTATGATATGAATACTAATGCTGAGTTTAAAAGATCAACCTATTAATGTACTTTGTGAAGTCTGAAGTATTTTTGGTTGGTTACTATACCATGCACCTGGTGAGAGCTTTGAGGTATTACATATGGTATGAAACCAAGACTCACAAGTCAATAGTAGGAGATGTTTTAATATTCTGTTTAGTATTTATACACTTATGTCACAGATCTTACTAATTTACTCTAGTTTTGACACTCTTCACTTAAAATGGTGATATTAACCTATGTGGTTTCAATCCATTAAGGAAAAGATTATAAAGACTAGGGTGTTAGTATAGATTTGCAGAGTTTTAGTCATACCTCTAATTTCCACTTAAAGATTTCAGCTTGGTACTTTGACTAGCATGAGCAGATGAATCCTAATAGCTTGAAGCAGCTCAATCCAACCTCAAAAATTTTAAAATTAGATATTTTTTTGAGGATTTAAATGTCAATGGTGGTATCAATCTTCTTTAGGGATTCAACCCGTTGAAATTTAGCTCTGAGAAAAGGAATCTAATTTACCGTAACCACAATACCTGAAAGTCAATGGTGGTGACGTGGTTGAACAGGTTCAATGAACAGATCCGATTAATTTGATTGATCAATTTGGAATGCATAGGTGAAGAAGAAACACTTTGTAGCTGCTGGAATCCTTTTTTGCAGCTCCGATTCATCTCCTCCATTAGTTTTGAGATTGGATGTGATTCCTGTCAATGGAGTTTTCTCTTTGTGTCTGTTGAGTTTATCTGTAGAATTTCACTTTCCTAAGTAATCAATTAATTAGGTACACTTAGTTTTTCTTTTTGCATTGTTTGGTTTCCTTTTTGGACTCTGGCACGTTGGGCCAACAATGTACATTTTTATTTGATTAATAAAGTATCCAATTGGGTCTTTATTTATATATATATATATATATATATATATATATCTTATAATTATTATTTTTCATCAATTTAACCTTCAAAACAACTCTGATTTGAGATTTTAACTCGATTTTAAAGATTTTACCCGATAAAGCTTAAAAATAGTTTTTCTTTGATTTGAACCTCTCTTTTTACTCGATTTAACTTGGGTTTTCAGCTGTAAGTTTCTAAAAATATGGGGAACACATTTTTAAAGTAAATTTTCAATTTTGCCCTTCTTTATCGGAAATCCATTCCGGGGTTCGTTTTGACCCCGAACCAAGAGTAGTCAATATGGGTGTTGTTGATTTTTTTTAATGAGTAGATTTCATATTTGATATTTTAGTGGAGTTTGGGATTGTTCGTGGAAAGTAAGGTCGTGGGTTCAAAGTGCAGCGGACCTATTTATATGTGACATAATGTATACTTGTGTTCTATATCTTTGGTGTGTTGTTGTAATATATGTGATATACATTAGAACTGTTAGTGCAAGCGGTGTGGGCTACCGTTGTGGTACAATTTTTTATTGCATTGTGTATTTTGTATGTTTTATTTACTACTTTGCTTTGTAGGCCTATGATACCTACTGAGTACAAGTGAAACATATTTATGCCTACTGTGCCCTTTCGGTGCAGGTGCTGGAGGGGCATGTTGTCTCACCATGTCCTCATCCCAATTCTCATTGATTAAAATCTGAGAAACGCGCGTCAATTTGCTTGACTCGGGCGATTGTTAGAGCTTCTAGGATAGTGATTGGACATTCATACGTCCGAAGTTTACCTCTATCTTTCTATAGTAGTTATGTCTTTATTAGTATTCGGAGATATATATTATTCTTTTGTGGTTATTTTTCTAGTGTATTTGACTTTTGGATTGTATTGGTAGTTCTTACACTATTGACACCTGGTTTTAGGCATGATCGGTATTTTGGATAGTCCTTTCAGCATTGTCATGTTTACTTGTATGATTTGGCTTCATTCTAGAAGCCTTACCTTGGAATATTTCTATCTTTTCCTCTTTTTGTATCAGTTTGGGTGAGAGGCTTACTTGTCAAGGCATGCCGCAATAAGTTCCATCATGACCCTCATTTTTGGGTTATGAAAAATTGGTATCAGAGTAGCCAGATTTCATTAGTCTTAATGGTGTAAGGACGGGTTGTCTAATAGAGTCTCGCAGATTGATACGTAGACGTTTATATCTATCTTCAAGAGGCTATAGAACGTCTTTAGAAAACTTCCCTAATTTTACTCTTTATCATTTGAAGTTCTTTCATACCTTGTATTCTGAGTTGTGTTTCACTCTTTCTGCTTGAATGGTGTGGCTTATACTAATATTAGTTGAGAGATGCTATGAGAGAGTGGTGGAGATTATTTGCTGATTGTAGGCCTATTGATGCTCCTGAGTTGTCACAGGATCAGTTTGTTGATGCCTTTCTTGAATGATTTATGCCTTTAAGTTTGAGAGATCATATGTGGGATGAGTTTGATCATTTGGAGCAGGGCTCCATGACAGTTGCTGAATGTGAGGCACGTTTCCATACCCTGTCCAGATATTTCTATGATAGCATTTCCACTGAGTCTGAGAAGATTCAAAAGTTTGTGAAGGGTTTGGTTGTCTCCCTTCAGTTGGCTACATCTTAGATTGTTATGCTTGGGGCTCCTCTTTAGAGTATTGTGGATCACACTAAGATGACCGAGGGTATTATTAGTTCATCTCAGGGATGCACCAAGAGGGTGCACTGTTTTGGTAAGTTCAAGAGTCAGACCTCTCGAGGAAGAGATTTTAGAGGTTCTCATAGATACCATGGTAGGCTGGTATAGGTGACTTTATATATTTTAGGTGGTGGATCTTTTAGTTCAGCAATTCAGGGTGGCCATTCGGGCCAAGTTGCATATTCTCCTGTTGAGACTGGTCATAGAAGTTGCTATGTTTGTGATGAGATTGGCTATATGGCCAATGACTATTCTCACCATATGTTTAAAGCTACTCTTATTTTATCTATGAGGGGTAGGGGTTCTACCAAAGGTACGAGAGGTAGAGATGGTAGAGCCCGTAGGGGTGGTCATGGGTCCACCCAGGCAACTGGTGGTCGTGACTAGTGTTATGCTATACCAACCAGATCTGAGTCAGAGGATTCAGATACTATGATCTAAGGAATCGTCCCTGTTTGTGTCAGATATGCCTCTATGTTATTTGATCTCAAATTGACTTTCTCCTATTTGTCTGTATATTTTACTTTGGGTTTTGATTTTGTTAGTGAGCCTCTTTCCATGACTATTCGTGTATCTACCCCAGTAGGTGATTCTTTAATGGTGGATCGAATGTACAGATATTGTGTTTTGACTTTTACTGGGCATGTGACTTTGGTAGACTTACTTATGTTAGATATGGCTGATTTTGATGATTATTTTGGGTATGGATTGGTTGGCTCCTAATCATGTTGTCTTAGATTATTTTGCTAAGACTGTGACTTTAGCTTGGCTGGGTGTGCCAAGGATAACTTAGACGGTTACACTTTATTTGGGTCCTAAGAGGATTATATCTTATGTTCAGGCTCATAAATTGGTTGAGAGAGGATGTTTATCTTACTTGACCCATATTCATGATACCAGTGTTGTTTTACCTCCTTCCATGGATTATGCTGGTGTTGTCCGTGAGTTTATGGACGTGTTTTCTATGGACTTGCCTAGTATGCCTCCGGATTGAGATATTGATTTTGCTATTGATGTTGAGCTGGGAACCAAGCCCATCTCTATTCCTCCATATAAGATGACCCCAGTATAGTTGAAGAAACTGAAGGATTAGTTGCAGGATTTGTTGGATAAAGGATTTATCCGACCTAGTATTTTGTCTTAGGGTACGCCTATCTTGTTTGTGAAGAAAAAGGATGGGTCTATGCGGATGTGTATTGATTATCGGCAGTTGAATAAAGTGATGGTTAAGAATAAGTATCCTCTTCCTAACATTGATGATTTATTTCATTATCTTCAGGGTATTACGGTGTTTTTGAAGATTTATTTGAGGTCTGATTATCACCAATTGATGATTAGAGCTTCACATATTTCGAAGAGAGCCTTTCGGACTTAATATGGTTATTATGAGTTCTCGATCATGTCCTTTGGGTTGACCAATGTCCCTGCCGCGTTCATGTAGTTGATGAACCTGGTTTTTTTACCTTATCTCGATGCTTTTGTTATTATATTTATAGATGATATCTTGGTTTATTCCAAGAGTGAGGTTGAGCATGAAGAGCATTTATGGATTATGATTTAGAGATTAAGGGATGAGAAATTGTATACTAAGTTCTCTAAGTACGAGTTTTGATCGGAGTTTGTTTCTTTCTTGGGTTAGGTAGTAACTAAGGATGGTATTATGGTTGATCCAGTCAAGATTATCGCGGTTCGTGATTGGGCTAGACCTACTTCACCTACCGAGATTCAGAGTTTTATTGGCTTGACAGGTTATTATCGGTGTTTTGTTGAGGGTTTTTCAACCATTGCAGCTCCATTAACCAAGTTGGCCCATAACAAGATTTCTTTTTAATGATTCGATGCTTATGAGGCGAGCTTCCAAAAGCTCAAGAATTTGTTGACTTCAGCTCCTATCTTGACTTTTGCCCAAAGAGAGCGTGGGTTTTACCATCTTTTGTGATGTTTTAGTTATTGGGTTAGGTGATATATTGATGCAGGAGGACAAGGTGATTACGTATCCGTATCGATAGTTGAAGCCCCATGAGAGAAATTATTCTACCCATGATTTGGAGTTGTGAGCATTTGTTTTTACCTTGAAGTTGTGGAGGCACAACTTGTATGGGGTTCTTTCTGAGACCTTTTCATATCACCGTAGACTTCAGTACTTCTTCACCCAGTGAGATCGTAATATGAGGCAACGTCGTTGGCTTATTTTGCTTAAAAATTATGACTTGACTATTCTCTACCATCCGGGCAAGGCTAATGTGGTTGCGGATGACTTGAGCCAAAAGTCGACTAGCATGGGTAGATTGGCATATCTTTTGACCCAGGAGATGATGTTGGCCTTAGAGGTTCAGTCTTTGGCTAGCCAAATGGTTAGGCTTGATATTTCAACACCGGGGTGTGTTTTGGCATTTGTGGAGGCTAGATATTTTTTTATGGAGCAGATTCGAGCTCATCAGTTTGATGATATTGGATTAAGGTTGATTCAAGATAAGATGTTGAGTGGGGAGGCTAAGGAAGCCTCACTTGATTTTGATGGAGTTTTGAGAATTGGGGGCTAAGTTTTTGTGCCCAGAGTGGTGATTAGATTAGGTTGATCTTGGAGGAGGATCATTGTTCCAGATATTCTATCTATCCAAGTGTGACTAAAATGTATCATGATTTGAGATAGCACTACTGGTGGAGTGGTATGAGGGGAGATATAGATGATTTTTTGGCTCATTACCTATGTTATCAGCAAGTGAAAGCCGAGCATATGAGACCTAGCAGATTGCTTCAGAGGTTATCCATTCTCGAGTTGAAGTGGTAATGGATCACCATGGACATTGTGACTGGTTCGCCTTGTACATCTCATGGTTCTGACAGTGCTTGGGTTATCGTGGATCGATTGAGTTTAGATTCGAGCTCATCAGTTTGACGATATTGGATTGAGGTTGATTCGAGATAAGATGTTGAGTGGGGAGGCTAAAGAAGCCTCACTTAATTTAGATTGAGTTTTGAGAATTGGAGGCTAAGTTTGTGTGCCCAGAATGATGATTGGATTAGGTTGATCTTGGAGGAGGCTCATTGTTCTAGATATTCTATCCATCCAAGTGTGACTAAAATATATCGTGATTTGAGATAGCACTACTGGTGGAGTGGTTTGAGGTAAGATATAGATGATTTTCTGGCTTATTACCTATGTTATCAGCAAGTGAAAGCCGAGCATATGAGACCTGGCAGATTACTTCAGATGTTACCCATTCTCAAGTTTAAGTAGGAATGGATCACCATGGACTTTGTGGCTTGTTCGCCTTGTACATATCATGGTTCTGACAGTGTGTGGGTTATTGTGGATCGATTGAGTTTTGATTCGAGCTTATCAGTTTGACGAAGTTGGATTGAGGTTGATTCGAGATAAGATATTGAGTGGGGAGGCTGAGGAAGCCTCACTTGATTTAGATGGAGTTTTTAGAATTGGGGGCTAAGTTTGTGAGCCCAGAGTGGTGATTGGATTAGGTTGATCTTGGAGGAGGCTCATTGTTCCAGATATTCTATCCATCCAAGTGTGACTAAAATGTATCGTGATTTGAGATAGCACTACTGGTGGAGTGGTATGAGGCGAGATATAGATGATTTTCTGGCTCATTACCTATGTTATCAGCAAGTGAACGCCGAGCATATGAGACCTGGTAGATTGCTTCAGAGGTTACCCATTCTCGATTTGAAGTGGGAATGGATCACCATGAACTTTGTTACTGGATCGCCTTGTACATCTCATGGTTCTGAGCACTGGGTTATCGTGGATAGCTTTGCCCCCTAACCTATCAGTTTTCATCCAGTTTTTGATGTTTCTATGTTTCGTCGCTATATTCCGAATAAGTCTCATATTATTCATTGGGGTCAGTTCATCTAGATGAGTGGTTATCGTTTGTTCAATAGTTGATCTGCATTTTGTCTAGGAATGTTAGACGGTTGAGCTCAAGAGTGATTCCTGTGGTTCAGGTCCAGTGGCGACATCGACCAGTAGATAAAGCTACTTGGGAGGTTGAGTCTGATATGCGTAGTTCTTATCCTCAGCTCTTCATTGATTCAGGTATTTCTTTGCCTTAGTTCAAGGACGAACTAGAGTTTTAGTGGTGGATGATGTAACAATCTAAAATTTTGATGAAATATGTGAAATTTTTTATTTTGTGTGAATTTACTATTTTACCCTTTTTCGTAGTTGCATTATGATATTTCTGGGGTGTGGGAATGATTGGCATGATTTCTGATGCATTTTGGTATCATTTATGTGATATTGTAGTTTTTGATGGCTTCGAGAGCCTTATTTTAGACTTATGGATATATCTTTTAATCCGTGCAATGGATGGCCAAATGGTATTTGCCAGTAGCTTCAAAATATCAATTTTAGGCTAGGTAGACCTTTGGTTCGGGTCCCGATGCACCCGATCTCATTTCGATCTATTGATCGACAAGTTGGAAAATTAAAAATATGCGTGTGGGACCCACATTTAATCGAAATGACTGATGGAAAATTTGACTTTCCCAGTAGATCCAAAATATCAAATTTAGGGTGTTAGCATTTTGGTATGATTTTGCAGCTTTTAAATCTCATTTTGACCCTCGGTTTGGAAAATTATGATTTCAGATTTCGGGGATCAACTTTATGAAAATGATGTTTTTTTGAAAATTTGGCTTCGCCAACGCGTCCAGAACGTCGAATATAATATGATTACATAGTTTATTTGTGTATATCAAAATTTAAATGAATCTCGGGCTCTCCGTCAAAATTCGTTTGGACTTGGGAAAAAAAATTTGCACTATTGTAGCAGATTTTCTGCTATATAACTGCCTTTTTACTCATTTTTTGCCCATTTTGCTCATTTTTCATCTTTATCTTGAGATTAAATCCTAAAATAGTGTGGGAGCTTAAACGTGAAGCTTGTGAGGGCTTGGAAAGCTAGATTAACATCTATTTCTTGGTTTTATTATGGATTTAAGGTAAGAATTCACCTTTTCTCAATAATTTCATAATTAATTTCTCAAAACCCTCCAAAAAATCTTAGGTCTTGATTTTAACCCCCATTTCATTCATTTTCACTTGAATCATATTTTTATCTTATAATTACTATTTTTTCATCAATTTAACCTTCAAAACAACTCCGATTCTTGATTTTAACCCGATTTTAAAGATTTTACCCAGTAAAGCTCAAAAATAATTTTTCTTCGATTTGAACCTTGTTTTTTTCTCGATTTGAGTTGAATTTTCAGCTGTAGGTTCCTAAAAATATGAAAAACACGTTTATGAAGTAAAGTTTTAATTTTGCCCTTCTTTTTCGCAAACCCATTTTGGGGGTCCGTTTTGACCCCGAACTAAAAGTAGTCAATATGGGTGTCGTTATTTTTTTTAACGCATAGATTTCATATTTAATATTTTTGATGGAGTTCGGGATCGTTTGTTGAAAGTAAGGTCGTGGGTTCGAAGAGTAGCGGACCGATTTCAGCTTTTGAGGTAAGTTATGGCTTAACTCTTTCATACTAGGTTGGGTAGTAAATGATGATACAACATACATGTTAAGGGTGGGAACTAATCATGAAAAATGGCTATTTATGTTTTGTGCCTGTGTGGGGCATATATGTGATGTAATTGTCGAAATTGAGTTATTATGTGATATGTGTGACCGTGTGGGGTCCTATGTGATATTAATAGCCTTGAATACATGTGAATAATTGTTTTATTTTGTTAAGATGCTTAATATGGTATCATTGGTGTATTGTGATTATATTCATACTTTTTTTGGCGTATGAGACATGTGGAGATTCGTGGATGAAAATGAAATAATAAGTGGATATTGGCTCACATGGTTGTGGAAATATATTATTATGGTTGGTTGTGAAAATACTCATTGTGATTGGTTGTAGCATGACATTATCATATCATACTCATTCATGAAAAATTGGTACCACCGTGGCAACATCTGAGAAACACTGGCAACACCTTTTTAAAACACTCCCCGAGGGATGTGCCGGGGAGGTGATATTGTAACACCTTATAAAACCCTTTCTAAGAGATAAGCCAGAAAGGAGATATGAGATATATGGATTGTATACGGGTTGACGAACCTCCCATGGGTCAAACGTCGGAAAACTTTAGCTCCGTAGGTGTATATGGGGATTGTGCGACGACCTCATGCATCATCATCATCATCATCATCATCATCATCATATACATTTCACTTACTTTATTGTGTTTATGTTGTGTTGTATTGCCATATTGACTTGTCATTTATGTATTTGTCTTACCTTCCTTTACTTGTATTTGATGATCTTGTAGCTACATGTCCTCCCTTGTTCTATTTATATGTGACATAATGTATACTTGAGTTTTATATCTTTGTGTGTTGTTATAGTAATATATTAGAACTGTTAGTGCAAGTGGTGTGGGCTACCGTTATGGAAAATTTTCTGATTGCAGGTAACATGCCCTTATTGTGTATTTTGTATTCTTTATTTACTACTTTGCTTGGTCGGCCTACGATACCTACTGAGTATAAGTGGACTGTACTCATACCTATTGCGCCCTTTCGGTGCAGGTCCTAAATCGAGTGCGCCTCAGTTTGCTTGACTCAGGCGATTGTTGGAGCTTCCAAGGCAGCAGTTGGAAATTCATACGTCTGCAGTTCACCTCTATCTTTCTATAGTAGTTATGTCTTTATTAGTATTCAAAGACATATATTATTCCTTTGTGGTTATTTTTCTGAAGTATTTGACTCTTGGATTGTATTGGTAGTTCTTACACTATTGACGCCTGGTTTTGGGCATGATCGGTATTTTGGATAGTCCTTTCCGCATTGTCATATTTACTTGTATGGTTCGGCTTCGTTTAGAAGCCTTACCTTGGGATATTTCTGTCTTTTCTTCTTTTCATATTAGTTTGGGTGATAAATTTACTTTTCAAGGTACACCACAACAAGTATCATCATGATCCTCATTTTTGGATCTTGACAAAGACAATAATGAATTTTCAACCAAAAATACAGAGATTCTCTAAATATGACAAAGTTTAATAAGTAGTAGTCTTAAAATGTGCTAATAGTAATTATTATAGAGTTTATATCAGAGTAAATATCTGAAAAAATCACTCAAACTTTGAGAATTTATATAAAGTCATTCAACTTTATTTTATATTAAAAAGGTCACTCAACTAAGAGATTTTCTCTTATAAAATCACTCAAAAAAATTTATCATTAAAAAATCTAGAGCCTGTTTAGATAGGATTAAAATCCAATCAAACCAACTTTTAATCTTTTTTTTAGCTTTTTAAGGTATTTGGTAAAATTAAAAAGTGCTTAAAAAAGCTTAAAATGATTAAAAAAATCAAAAAATGAGAAGCCGGGTACCCCCAACTTTTTGTTTTTTTTAGATTAAAATTCTTTTAGGTTTGACCAAAACATTTATTTTTTTATCCCTTATATTTTTTCTAATTCCAACAATATCCTAAAATATATATATATATATATATATATATATATATTCTCTTTCTCTTTGCTGCTTCGCTTTATCTGTTTTCTCCAATTTCCTTTTCATCTTCTTTGTTTTCATCGAATCCATCATTACATCAGAGGTTTATTCAAAAAAATTATTTTAGAATTAAAAATTATAAATAATTCACTTTGTTTATGGTGTTAATAATTTTAAGGACATTTAAGTCATTTTAACAACAAAAAAGTGTTTAACATCACTTGTTTACCAAACACATCAACAACTTTTTTTTAGTTTCATCACTTCTATTTAAACACTTATCTGCTTAATTTATAAGCACTTATTATAAGTTTTTAATCACTTAAGCAAAAAAAATAAAAAAATTAATCTTATCCCAACGGACTCCTAATGTTAAAAAGAAATATTAAAAATTTATTCCATTTAAACATTGTCCCCATATATCAAAACAAAATTAAAAAAAACTCATATATCACATAAGATACACAGGGTCGGCTCAACGAATTTGGTGACCTAAAGAAAAATTTTAATCTGAGGTTGCAAATATATTCAATAAAATTAGCTTTTATGTATCACACATGTATCTCATGAGCCACACGTGCATCTCGTGCGACGTACATGCATCTTGTGCGACTTACGTTCATCTTATGTTCATTTTGTGCGTTATACATTCATCTTGTCGTCAGTTAGTAAAAATATTTAGAAAAAATAGGGCCTCTAAAAAATTGGGGCCTCAAATAATTGCTTTAGTGGCTTTATGGTCGAGCCACCCCTGCCGATACACCAACAATTCTAGAATGGTCAAAGTTATAAGCCCATAAATTTACAAGATTTTACTTCTATTTTTTTTAAAAAAAAAGTTTGACTTCGGAATGTAGATTTTCATTTCTCATTTTTTTAGAACTAAAGATATCGATCCTCGAAGATCGATTTATTAAAAAATAATTTAAAATATGTGTATGTATATAGGAACTTGAATTCTTCTTTTTAAAAAAAGGAAAATATTTAATAGACTATATTTTTCCTCTATTCAAATAAAAATGATAAATAAAGTAACTAAACACACACACAAAAAAAAAAGGAAATAAGTCAAACTGAATTGTCTTTTAATTTATTTATTTCCTATTGCTTTGGGGACCCCTTTTTGCCTCTTTAAATATTTTATTTTATTTGCTTTTCCTTTTTCCGTTTTCATTAACTATTTATCTATCTATCTTAGTTTTGCATTTTTAAAATTTCTTCTTTATTTTAAAAATAAAATATTAAATAGACAATAGTTTTCCTTTATTCAAATAAAAATGATAAATAAAGAAACTAAACGAACGAAAAAGGGACGAAAAAAATAAGTAAAACTGAATTATGTTTTAATTGTTATGAAATATCAAGTAAGAACACCAAGAATAGAGAAAAGAGAGAGTGCTTATTATTTCTCTTGAGAGGTTCTTGAGGACTGAATAATAATAAAGGAAAATTCATTTATTTATAGAAAAAACTAACCTTCGAATTTCTAACTTTTTAATAAATAGACATTCACTATATATAGTAAAGTAGACATTCACTATACATGGTAATACATTTATAACATTTTTCCTTGAATGTCTAACTGATAGATAATATGTCTCGTTAAAGCCTTACTAGAAAAAATTAAGTGGAAAAAAATCTAGTGAAGAAAAAAGAATACACATCTCTAACAATGCACATATAGGCTACCTCATTAAAAAACTTACAAGGAAAATCTAGTGGGACAAAACCTCATAAGGAAAAAAGAGTATAGCGTGTATTAACTCCTCCTAATGAGAACATCCTTAAATCTTTGCATCCCAATTTTGTACACCATCTTCTTGAAGGTTGTAGTTGGAAGGGACATGGTGAATAAGTCAGCCACATTGTCACTTGAATGAATCGGTTGCATGTTAATATCACCATTCTTTTGGAACTCATGTATATAGAAAAGTTTTGATGAAGTGTGCTTCGTTCTATCTTCTTTTATGAATCCTCTCTTAAGTTATGCTATGCATTATCTTCGTATAAAATTATGGGTCCATTGTCACATTTCAAATCATATTTTTCTTGAATGAAATGTATCATAGACCCCAACCATACACATTCTCGACTTGCTTTATGAATAGTTATATTTCAGCATGGTTCGAAGAAGTGGCTAGATAGATTGTTTTGTATATCTTCAAGAAATGACAATATCCCCACATGTGAACACATTGCATGTTTAAAATCGAGAATTATGTGGGTTAAATAAATACCCAACATCAGCATAATCAATAAGATCTGAACTGCAATCTTTAGAATTAAACAAGATCGTGTATTTGATCTCATTTCAATATATCCTGGTAGGAGTAGAACTATAACTTGCTAATAATTGAGTGAAAAGGCTATATCAAGCCTTGTAGTATTTACAAAATATGTTAGTACACCAATTGCACTAAGATATATAACCAATCTAATCGGTATATTTCTCATTTCAACAAATAATCTATTGCTTTTGAAAGCTCTTCAAGAGTTCCAATAATTTCAAATTATAAATTTATGCAATATAAGGATTATAAATAAGTTTTTCAGAAACTTTTATATGCTTCAAACATTTTGAGTCCTTAAAAGAAATTTTCATATAAATTTTGTCAAGTGACAATATTCAACATGTGTGACATCTTAAAGTATCTGGAATGTAAATTAAATAAATTTTATGCTTACCAAGATACATCCTTTCATGTCACTTGATAAAATATTTCTACGTCAGCATGCTTAAATAAATGTAGAATTCAGATCCTCATAATTTTTTACTATATTGCGTTAATATTATATCAAAGACATCGTTAACGATATATCATCCTGTATCGACTCACAATGTGACATAACGTTTTGAGATCTCATTACTTCATTATTTTCAGGTACCTGAACCTCTCATAAGTTTTCATAAAGTGTTATGTCATAGGCTCTTCAAGAACACATTGTCTTCTCATTATGATCATTTGTTTCTTTTTCCCTTTTTGAGAATTATTACATTTAGAATCGATTGATCTACCATGCTTCATGCATGTAGTAGCATTTGTCCTTTGGAGACATTGAATTTGAAGCATTTACAACTAAATATGATATTGAAATTATATCAGCAAATGCTCCGAGCATTTGAATTTGTATTATCTTTTGAATGATGATTTGATGATAATTCAAAACATATTACTTAGTTGTTTATTATCTATCCCTCAAGTTAGGAAAACTAACACACATCTCAATTTACTTTAGAGAATCCATCTTTGTGCATCATGGTATATCCATTTGTCAAATACTACACATCAAAACTACTAGATGAAATAATTAATCCTGACCTTGAACCAATTGAGATGGAGGAATTAGTCATAATTTTTTTCTAATGCAAACAAGTGTAATTGTATGCAATATGTCATACTTCAGACCAACACATGAGACTCTGTTCTCATAAGCAATGGTTCAACTATTTATAGAAGGTATTTAACACCAACTTAGCCAGCATTATCAAGATGAATTGCCATGATTCAACAATCTGAAAATTATGCTCTTAACTCAGTTTATATTGAGCAAGCAACTTTATGAATTTCAAACTGCATGTTGATAATAAACTCACATGCGATCATTTTATATCGATCCATTTTTATAGATCACATGAGAGTTGAACATGTCCATATTCACCTTTTATACTTTTCATATTTAACGGATTCAGTCCGAACATTAGTTGATTCAACCAACTTATCATGAAAACAAATAACAAGAATAATTTTTGAAGAATCTTCTAATTCTATAATACATGTCCAATACTTAATATACACATCTTCAGAATGTCAAAATCGTTCATGTCAACATATGAATTTTTATAATAGTAAACTCCAAGTTTACCATGACATATTCTTTTTGCTTTAATAAATTTTGGATTTACTTTACAAGAATAAACATCATATTTACTACTTATGAGCAAATTGCATAATATTTCTTCTCAATTATTCTACCTCTTTCGAAGGTGAATTATGGTACCATCACAATTAAGTGCACGTTTGTATTAATAAGCTTTACTAAATATTATTAAATTAACCCGATGAAATGGGTCTGTGCTTATAACAATTAAAATTTTCATTCCCATAAATGAAATATAATAGTGTCTTAATCCTATCAAATTATGATAACTTATAACCTATTTCAAAATATTGCCAATTCAAGAGTAAATCGAGGTATGCATATAATGTAGAGAATTTTTCTCTAACATATCTTATAATCATAATAAGTGTGCGAAAATATTTCCACTTTTGATGATTATTATCATATTGTCCCTCCACGTGTATATCTGTGCATTCAATCACTTGTCTTCTTTCAGACATATTATACACCGCTACCATATTTCTTTACAAAATAGAGCAAGTTGTCAACTTTCAGATTCATCATATATTGCTACCATATTCACTTCATGGAATAGACCATACCAATGAGATACGCTTTATGACTTTTCACTAAATACCCATTATTTTGCCTTAGCCATCATAATATCATCAATATGGTGTATTGAGATTCAAACTCAATATCTTATCAATATAAAGACGTCTTAGGCTATAACTCGTTAGGACTCGAACCCAATATCTTATCATCATGGTGCGCTGAAACTTTTAACTCAATATCTTACCCTCTTACTGAAATGAAACTTAAATTCATCATCATATCTTTTAACAACGTTGTTCTTCATGAACAAATTTAAAGCATAAGTGGTTTCAAATCAATTATTTTTTCTCAAATCCAACAATAATTACATCATTATTAGCAAAAGACAAATAACATAAGGAAAACTAACCTTGAAATTATCTTTAGATTTATAATCTCACCTTGTTTGGCAGAGTCTTGTGCTGATAATGTATTATGAAATATAAAGTAAGAACAACAAAAATAGAGAGAGAAAAGATAGTCATTATTATTTCTTTTGAGAAGTTTTTGAGGAGTGAATAACAATGAAGGAAAACCTCTTTATTTATAGAGAAAACTAACCTTGAAATTTCTAAATTTTTCATAAATAGACATTCACTATATATGGTAAAGTAGACATTCACTATATATGGTAATACATTTGTAACATTAATTTATTTATTTTCTATTATTTTTGGGACTCCTTTTTTTCCTCTCTAAATTTTTTATTTTATTTGTTTGTCCTTTTTTTCTTTCATTATCTATTTTATTAGTTTTGAATTTCCAATATAAATTATAATTTAGAAAATGCATTGTTTTCTCACAAATCTCATTCTTTTATTTCTTCTTCTTCCTCCTCTTATTTCTTTTCTGCAATAATTACAATAAATTACTCACCTTTCAAAAAATTTATAACCATGGATCGAGTGTACAGTAAGATATGAGTTTTATTTAAAAGAAATTATTATTTATCAAGTGTGTCGAAAGTTGTATTTTCTGAAAAGGCACTCATTATGATTTAGATAACACTCGTGATACACAAGAATGGAGATTTAAACATGCAAATAAAGTAACTTTTAGCAAATAAAGGCAAAGATAAAGAATGTCACATTCGAAAAAAAAATGTTATTTGATATACTGAGATCAGAGACGTCTTCATAAAATTAGTGATGTAAAATCAATTTTTAATAAGATGTCTTAAATATGTATACATACATACAAAAATAATAATGTAACAATTTAAAAATATTTTTTATTCTTTTATATTGGTTGTTTTTTTACTGTAATATTTTTAAAAGACACATAATTTTTAACATCACATATTAATATGATTATTAATAAAAGTAAGGATTAATTTTAGGGTATAAGATGTTAGACATTTATTTGCAATACATGAACTTAGATGTTATTGTTAAAGCTTATTTATTAATATGAAATTTGAGTTGTTTAATTCAAAGTTATAAAATGGTTTAGATAAAAATTAGACGATTTTTTCTTTCTTTGTTCTTTTTTTAAGATAATATCTTTGTTCTAAAGCAAACGTTTTACTAGTCTTACCCTTGAGCCACCCTGACTGAGATTGAAAAATATAATATTTTATATCACACTTGAAATCATGGGCTAAGTTAAATAAAAACAGATTTAGAAACGTAATTCATATCTACATGACATAAATAATACTAATTTATTACTTTTCGTAGTTCGGCGTTCAAGACTTAGATAGACGTTTTGCTCCTTAGGAAGGGTGATAGAGTATTATGTAAAGATTGAAAGGTCACACCTAGCAAAAATCTTTTGATCCAACATAACTTCTAGTGATGGACTTGAAAATCAAGACGGGCAGAAAAAAGGGATGGGAAGAATCAACTCAGGATTAAGTGGGATAGCTTGACCTTGACCAGTGCTTTGGAGATAGGGAAGAATTTGACGACCAATGAAACTTGAGAGAGAAGAGAGGATGTTGATAGTATGTAGGAGACGATTGTCAATTGTATAAGAAAGACAGCTAAAGAGGTGTTGAGTATCTCGAGAGGTCGATCAAGAAAGCACCAAGGAAATTGGTGGTGGAACGATAAAGTTAAGAGAAAGATGTAGAGTAAGAATGTGGTTTATGTGAAGTTGGTGGAGAGCAAGGATAACGAGGAGAAGCGGACGAATAGGGAGGAGTACAAGTTAGCTAACAAAGAGGCTAAATTAGAGGCTACTGAGGCTAAGACGCTAGCTTTTGAGAGCTTGTATGTGGCTTTAGAGGAAAACGATGGGGATGAGAAGTTGTAAAGGCTATCCAAGGCTAAAGAGCGAAGGATTCGTGACCTTGACTAAGTGGAATGATCAGGGGTTAGGATGACAAAGTTTGGTGGATGACATCCTCATTAGGAGGAGGTGACAGTCTTATTTTCATAGAATTTTGAACGACAAGGGAGACGATGATTTAGTGTTGGGGGACTTGGAGCACTTAGAGAGGCATCATGATTATGATTATTGTAGGCGTATTAAGGTTGAGGAGGTTAAAAATATTATTCATGGGATACGTAGGGGTAGGACGACTGGGCCAGACGAGATTTCAATGGATCTCTAGAATAGCATTGTCGGGGCAGGTATAGAGTGACTGGCAAGGTTGTTTAACATAATTTTTAGGATTGTGAACATTTCAAAATCTTAGAGATGGAGTACGATGATTTCTTTAAATAAAAACAAGGGGCCATTCAAAGTTGCAACAACTATACGGGTATCAATTTTATGAGTCATAATATGACGATTTGAAAAAAGAATGACAGAATTAAGGCTGAGGAGGATCGTGACTATTTCTAAAAATTAGTTTGGTTTCATGCTAGGTCGCTTGACTACTAAAGCTATTTATCGTGTGAGGAGATTAGTGAAGTAGTATAGGGCGAGAAAAAAGTTCTAACATGGTGTTCAATAATCTGGAGAACACATATGACAAAGTTCTCAGAGATGTTTTGTGGAGGCGCTTTGAAGTTAGGGGTGTGTCAATGGCATACACTGGGTCAATTCAAGACATTTATGAGGAGCGAAAACGCATGTGAGGATGGTAGGAGGAGATTCAAAGCACATTCTATTTTGATTGAGATGCACAGGGATCGACTCTTAGCCCATTTTTATTAGCATTGGTGATGGATGTATTGACATGACATATTCAAGGGAGGTTCCTTGGTGTAGGTTATTTATTGATGGTGTAGTGTTTATTGACGGGACATGAAGATGAGTCAATAATAAGTTGGAGGTTTGAAGACAGACCCTAGAGTCTAAAGGGTTTAGATTGAGTAGGACCAAAACAGAGTACTTGAAGTATACATTCAGTGATTTGACACATGATCCTGACGTAGTAATGAAGCTGGATTCTCAGGCCATTCGGAAGAGAGATAGTTTCAAGTATATTGGGTCTATGATTCAGGAAAATAGAGAGATTGACGAGGATGTCATGTACCGTATTGATGGAGGGTGGTTGAAATGGAGGCTTGCTTTGGGAGTCTTGTATGATAAGAAAGTGTCTCCTAAGCTTAAAGGTATGTTCTACAGAGTGACAGTCCGACTGGCTATGTTGTATAGAGCAAAGTGTTGGTAAGTTTAGAATTCCCACATTCAGAAGTTTCAAGTGGTGGAGATGCGGATGTTGAGATGGATATGTGAACTTACTAGGAGAGATAGGGTTAGAAATGAGATTATTCAAGAGAAGGTGAAAGTGACTTCGGTGGAAGACAAGATAGGGAAAGTAAGGTTGAGATGGTTTGGACATGTAATGAGGAGGTGCACAAATATCCCAGTACGGAGGTGTGAGGGGCTCCTTTTGGATGATTTTCGGACGGGATAAAGGTAGGCCAAAAAATATTGGAGAAAAGTGATTAGGCATGACATGGAACAGTTACAACTTACACAGAGGATATGACCCATGATAGGAATGTGTGAAGGATGCAGATTAGGATAGAGAGTTAGTGGATCGAAGTGTGTCCTTACTAGTAGGGAGGAGTGCTTTGTTTGTTTATATACCTATAGTCATAATGTTATGCACAAGTCTTGTAGTTCTTATTCGCGGTGTTTTGGTGATGTTTGAAATTTCGAATAGATGGTTCATAGTGTTACTCCGCGGATGTCTTATTAATTTCTTTTATTATCTAGTGGTGTGCTACCCCACTTTGTTTGTTTTTATGTTTTCTGCTTGTTATAGTATTATTTTTTATAAGACGGGGGTCTATCGAAAACAACCTCTCTACTTCATCTGAGATAGTGATATGAATTACGTACACTTTACCCTCCCAGATCCCACTTTGTGAAAATATACTAGATATGTTATTGTTGTTATATCATGCCTATTATTTATATGATAAATTTAGTCAAGTGATTTATAAAAGAAAAATATAAAATTGAGTGATTTTATTGATGCAAAATAAAGTCGAATTACTTTAGGGGATAAATCCTTAAAGCTGAGCGAGGATATGAAATCTTGAAAAATAAGATTTAAAATAAAGAAAAGGTACCCGGTATAACAGACAAAAATAACACAATGATATAAATTATTTTACATAATATATTGTATAATTTAAACTCTTGGATAGTATAATAATATATACTTTACTAATATAGTAGTGCAGTGTATACTTACCATTAATATTAGGCTACTTAAATAGAGCAAGTGACTATTTTAGGAATTGAGGTTACAAGGAGAGAGAAAAAAAGATCTTATTACGTTGAAAAGTTACTATATCCCTGAGAATGACGAGCACTTCGAGAGAATGACACCATGATGAATTTGTAAAAATAAATATAAAAGTAAAGGAACAAGTTTTATTACGAAAAGTACGAGTTTTATTTAAAAGGATTTAAATATTGACCATTTAAAAATTCTTATATTATTAATTTGTTATAATGCATTAATAATCATTTATTTTAGATTATCCATCAGTACCATTATTATTAAATAATACTGCAATTGTATTTTTATTACATGCTGATTGCATCTAAAACTTGGTATAATAATTTCGTTACTAATTTATCTCAGAGTAGGCAGATTAAAATAATTTCAAACTAGACGGAATGAGATAAAATATCTCATACTTAAATTTGAAATAAAATTTATACAAACATACATATAAATTTATTCGGACACATTTTATTTTATCACGCATATCAAATAATTTCTCATGGTATAAGAATTTCTCTCTCTATCAATAAATATATATTTAAATTTAAAATTTCAAAAAAAGAATATCTATTATGAAAAACCGACACGCGTAAAAAAAAAAAAAAGTTATTCCCTGGAGGAAAGTGATATAGTTATCGGGGCACTTCTGCAATTGGAAGCTCTAGAAGTTTTTTTCCTTTTGCCGATTAAAGACATTACACATTACACATTACTGGCTCATTTTGTGATAGCATTTTTAATAGAATTTTTTGTATTCCTGAATTAAACTTGAGACATCTATATACAACATTTTAAGTTTGTCCAATTTTTTTATTTATACACTTCAATTAGAAATTATGACTATTAAATATCTGAACATATGCAACGTTGTGCGTATGAAACACATATTGTTTACATAACAGGTGTGTGTAATTTACACACTTGTAAGAATTTGAAAAAGTTTTTTTAAAAAATCATTTTTCTCTTAGATGTAGCCCTTCTCCACCACCAAAATTGCCACGGTGTACACCTTCTTTGTCACTAATTTCTTATATGAATTTTTATTTTTATTTGTCATTTTTGACATATTAAAGAAATATTTTTTTTATTTTACTCTTAATATTAATTATTTTTTTCTTCAACTTATTTTCTAGATACAATATAAATATTATTTAATAAGAATATTATGATAAAATAATTATATTATTAATTAATTTTTTAATAAATATATAATCTAAATTTGTGATGAGTAAAACTGAAAGCGGTGAATATATTCCACCACGAGTGTTTTTGAGCTATCATCACCTAAATATGAACCACCAATAAAATGCAACATCCACTAGCCATAAAAATTACTGCGAACTACGCTACCATTTTGGACGACCATCAATTTGTTTTTGCCAAAAATAAAGAATGTTTGTGAGTTTTTTACTTCCTAATTAAAGAAATTATTAAATCATGTGTTACAATTTATATTAGAACTCAATGAACAAGCACAACGGTATCAATCCGAAAAATAGGTTCTCTTTCATTAGCTCCGTTTACAGACTTATTTACTACTAGTTCTTTGTAATACAAGAGTTAAAAAACAAACAGTACACTATAAAACACAATTACAACAACAAGTTTTTTCAGTTTTTTCAGTTTGTGGCCATGGAAATGATTATTCTTCTGTCACTATCTTTTTTAAGGAAAAGTAATTGAAATATACCTTACATTTTTTTCTTCCTTTTCAGTTTTCTCCATCTAGACCTTCACATAATATATGAAAGAAGATAGGTGGAAGTTTTTTTTTTTTTTTTTTTTTTTTTTTTTGGATAAGAACACAACATCAAAGACAAATGAAAAGGAGATGGTGGAGGAGGATGTTTCTTTTTAAATTTTCACGTGTCAGTTCTTTACTCGTCTTTTTTTTTTTATCATATTATGGTGTCCGAAAATCAACGTTCTTTTATTTTGTGAAAAATAATATACTATGTGTCCACTATAGGTACTCTTTAACTTGGGTAAATGTTTAGTAGGTACAATCTTAATTTAGGTAAAAAAAAAAATCGAACAAACATAAGAGACTCTATATGCAGCCATTTATTTAATAAAGGAATGCAACAGATTTTATTAGGATGGTGGGGTTTTTCTGGTTTTCCGAGGGAAAATAAAATCTCGAATGGAATCATCATTTTACTTAAATTAATTACTATTTCTTTTCTATTATCTTATGTGATACTTTAGTTTGATGTGAATTTTAAAAAAAATAAGAAAGACTTTTAAAATTGTGATCTAAAAAATTATTTTTAAATATTTATACAATAATAAATCATTTCATTAAAGATGAAAAAAATTTTAAAGTAATTTTTTTAATAATAGAAAGATAACTTTAAAACGGATTAAAAAAAAGTGTGCGTACAAATATTTGATTGATCAAGTCTCTATTGTCACGTCTGATAAAGAAGAAGCTATTTATCATTTTGGTATTATAATGTACGATAATTGGAATTCCGATGGAGACAATCAAAAAATTGATTTTATGTGGTAAGAATTCTCGAAAAGAAGATACTTCCTCTGTTTTTTGAAAAATAATCTATTTTAATTTAACATGGAGTTTAAGACTATAAAGAAATTATTTAAATTTTGAGCTTTTAAATTAAAATTATGTTACATGTATCAAAATATTTTTTAATCTTGTAATTTTAAATATGTCAAGTAAAAAGTTGGAATTAAAGTAACGAAAAAAAAAGAATCACTTTTTTTAAAAATGGATTAAAAAGAAAAATAGATTATTCCTTTTTAAAACGAAAAGAGTAGTATATTATGGTTTTGATAAATTATTTATTTATTATTATTAAGTGAAATTTTAAATATACGTACAAAATTACTTGTAACTAATTATACTCTTCTGCCCATGATTCAGATAACTGCTATTTTTTTTTTTTTGAAGTGGGATAGTTAACAGTTGTCTATATGTCAAGATTTTGTTAACTGGGAGAGCTAATATTGATAAATAAAGAATTGTGATGGGCTTGATTATAATATTATGTAGAAAATAAATTTTAGATTCAATTCAACCTCAAATTTATGGGAAAATAATTGTTAAAGTTTATATAATAAGATCAATTACTCATTATTTTTTATGATGTGAAACTCTTATTAATTCTGTTAGCTAGCAACGATTAAAGAGAATTTTATCAAAATTTTCACATTGAGTTCAGGTAGCCAGCTAATTGAGTTATTAATGAGACATTTGGCCATAAAGTATTTTACCAAATACATTTGATCATAAATTTTTTAAAATTTTTGAAATTCAACTCTTTGCACTTAATTAAAAATTTGAAAAATAACACACACACACATAAAAAGTTATTCTCATTCCAAATTAATCATAAGAATTTCAAAATAATTTTAGATAATATTGATGATTAAATACAACTTTAATTTTCAATATTATTTTTTACTTTAAAAACAAAAGCTATTTCAAATAGTCAGAATTTTCATGGTCGTTGCCGCTAAGATTCCCTGTATATAACAAAAATTCATTGTAAAGACGGACAAAAAAGAATTATTCCAGTGAGTAAAGTGATCAATTTATGGTGTCACTTTTGACTATTGGAAACTTTAAAAGGTTGAACAATTTAGGTAACCAAAACAGAATATTACACACACACATATACATACTAGCTACTAATAGTCTCTGTAAGACACGATCCCAATAAATATTTTTTAAAAATTTATTTTAATTATTATAATTTATAATTTTTTTAAAAATATATAACATAATTTTTTATAGATATTTTAAGATGTTAATTATTATAATTTATAATATTTTTAATGTAATTTTTAAATAATATATATCTCTCTTATGACAAACTTTTGCGGCCTTGATAGTCAATTATATTTTTTAAATAATTTAAGTTTTATATTATTGTGATGTATAATATTTTTTTTTCTTCCATTCCAATTTAAGTGTCATAATGCTTAGATGAACATAATAATTAATTATGAGAGATATGGTAAAGCTACGATTGAAGCAGTGAAGCAGACATGTATTAATGACTCACCACAACTAATTAGAAGTGATATAGAAAAATTATTATAAAAAATACTTGTTAAATTTTTTTGATTAACTTATCATTTTATATCTATTTTACCTTTTTACCAAATATTATTAATAGATACAATGCTTAAATGGTCATAATAATTAATTAAGAGTGACATAATAAAATCACGATTCAAACGACGAAACAGACATGTCTAATTAAAAGTGATACAACAAAATTACTATAGTAAAACACTTGCGGAAAAAAATTAAATGGTCTCATATAAAACATCAAGTAAATTTAACATTAAATATTATTAATTTATTAATACTTAGATGACTTTATAATAATTTTTTAATATTTAGATGACTTATAATAATTAACTATGGGTGATCAGTCAAATTATGGGTAAAACAGCTAAAACAGATATGTCATAAATATCTATTTTATTTTTTATTAAATATTATTAATTTTATAATACATAAAAAAAGTTATAATAATTAATTAGAGATATTATAATAAAATGACGAAAAAAGTAGCTTATGAAGCAGGCATGTTGACGAAGACGCGCCTGCTTCTCCTACTCCATTCTCTCTTATTAGATAAGAAGACATATATATATATATACATGATCGTAGGACAATTTATTTATTTGTTTAAGTAAAATAAATAAATCAATAGATCATTTGGCTCCATATTTATGTGTTTTGGCTTTCGAAGAAAAGAAAAAGATTTATCATTTGTTGGTAATGTATGAACAATTGAGATTCTATCGCTAGATGGATTCAAAATTTTTGAGTTATGTGTGAAGGATAATTACTGCATAACATAAATATAAATTTACCTAAATTTTAAACTAATTCCGCCCTTGATTTTTGTTACTCCCTCTGTTCATCCGATCACTTTAATTACTTGGTTTATTTTTACACACCTTTAGAAAAACATTAAGTAAAGGGTACGTAACTAAATTAAATTAAATTAAATTATTCTTACTTATTAATACTTCTCTATATTTAATATTTCTTTCTTTTACATTAAATTAACATATCTTCATATTTATAATTAATGATAAATATATAAACAAATAACTAATTATATCTTGATTTTCTAAATGACAAGTACATGTATTCTTTTCATTCGTTTTTACTTATCATATTTGAACTTCGCACACTATAAAAAAAAAAAATTTGACATGACCATTTTAATATGTTGCTCCGTGTTAATTGATGTTTAGTATTAGATCTTGTAAAATAAATTGAAGAACAAGTAATTAATGATAAGTGTAAAACATGAAAAAAATTAATTGTCCGAGTAAAAATAAAAATATATTTTTGGAATAGTGAACAAGTACAAAATAAACGGAGTGATTATTATGGATCATCTATTTTTAGCAAGAATGACAAATAAAGTAGACCGAAGGAAGTACATATCTAAAAACAGTCGAACAATATTATTTGTCTAATTAAAAAATCAACCAGATAATTCACAAGGGTGATATGGTCAAATCTTTTATTTATCGTCTCTTATAGAGTGTCTAAGTAAAACTAAGGGAGCCATTAACTTGGAACATGTTATAATGCTGGGGGGAGGTGGGGGGGGGGGGGGGGGGGGGGGGGGGGGGGGGGTATCCGTCTATTTATTTTACCTCCAGGCTGCATGCAGGGTTCTCTTACCTAGCAATGATTAAACAGAATTTTCCTAAAACTTTTGTGCCAAATATAGCAACTTAATTCACTACAAAAGGTTTAGTTCTACGTTTCCATTCAAATAACACAACAGAAGATCGTGGAAAATTGAAAGTTGATTTCGTGGGTGATTAATTATTCATGCTTTAAGAGATATTACTTTTCTGATTTTATGTCTGATTAAAATATACTATTATATGCTAGATTATAGTTGTTTTTAGTGATTTTTTCATCAGGTGTTTGTTTATTTTGTTTGCTCTAGATACTATTTTCATCTTAAAATATGAAGATTATTAGTAAATATGTCCATTGCATTGCAGCTGCAGACATGCCAGAAAGTAGCAAGAAGCACAAGGGAGAAACATCTGAAAAAGTTGGGCCAAGTCATGACTTGAACAGAAAACCAAGATTTAAGTGGACAGTGGAACTCCACGAACACTTTGTTAAAGCTGTCAATGAATTAGGAGGTCCTTATGGTATATATGTCTTACTATATACATATATACCCTATTCTATCAAATATATATTTCTATTCTATATAAAGCAGATTCAAAATTAAAATTTGATGGGTTCAGATCTCGAACATGTTCCAATTAAGGTTATTGTGTATAATTAAAAGATGTAATATATTTTATGTGGTTAACTTAACTATCTATTAAACTTCCGAGAACACGCGCAAAAATATTTTCCAAAATTTGAGTCTAAGGTGTCTAACAGGAAGCGTTTATCACGTGTTCATATGTTCAGTTGACACATATATAGAGTAATTTGAGTGTCTAGATGAAATTTTCTTACAAGTTTACGAATATGTTATTAAAAATTGGAATCATGAGCAGAAGCAACACCGAAGAATATTGTGAAACTAATGGATGATGAAGATATCACACCAGACCATATCAAAAGCCATCTCCAGGTAAGTAGTCCTCTTTAATTTATGCATGTGTTTCCAAGTGTTTTTGCTCTTTGATTTTTAAAATTTTAAATCTACATTAAGTAGATATATCAAGGTAGAAGCAGATCTATTAAGGTCCAGGGAGTGTCATGCCATCCGCAAGTTTTGATTAAGGCCCGAGGAGCGTTATGCCACCCGCAAGTTTCGATCAATTGAAACTTTCTGTCAATATATGTATATATACCTAAGAAATCCTTTAAATATATCTAAGTACCACCTGCAGTAACAAATTAAGGCTTAAATCTCTCCCAACTATTCTTCGTCAAGTGATGTTGGACTCCTTTTTTTAATTGAATCTTCATCTTTTCTCTAATTTTTAATGTTTATGACTTTAAATAATAAAGTAGAAGTGAAGATTTAAAATTTAAAAGTTCATTTGTCCTCATAATGATGATGCTGAAAACATCTGTTTGTTCTTACTCCGATTCACAAGTTGAATTAAACTTCTGTCTTGCGTCAAGTTATTATAATTATAATATTTTTTTGTTTGGCTTATAATTTGTCTATATAAACCTAAAAGATGAATCATTAAATCAACGCCTAAAGTTCATGATCAAAGCAATCAAATGTTTGCCCTATTCGAAGGTTGTAGGTGTCACACTACTTTGTGAAAGTAGTACAAGGGGTGAATTACTCCTTTTCTGAACAGAAAGTCAACTTTCTTAGATAAACAGTCGACTATTGATTGCAGTAATAAAATTTTGAAAATAAAGTGTTGAATGTAAATAACACCAGATGTTTTATACTGGTTGGGACCTCTAGTAGGTCGTACTCTAGTCTCCTTGGGTTGCAAGAGATTCTACTAATTCTTTGTGAATAAAATCAAAGTACAAGATCGAGTCAAGCTTTGTAGTTTTGACTCACACTCTTTTTCTTTCTTTCTCACTTTGATACATGTCTCACCAACTATGTGTTTCTCTCATCTCTTTTTGAGTACACAGTATACCTTAAAATAATACAATGCTTGAGTAAAGTAGAGCAAGAATAAAAGAAGGTTGAGACAAGAATATGTCTCTTCCTTTAACTTCCAATGCTTATATAGTAGTGATTGGACTACTACTAGCCGTTGGGAGCTAGATATAGAAGGCAAAAAGATTTTTCTTCTTAAAAAAATGAATAAGAATTATTTAATTTCCATGAATAAGCAAAGACTAAAATGAAAATCTAAGTAAAATTTATGCAAAGAAGAGAGAGACGCGGGGATTCCATGATTCAAGCAGCCCATTAAATGCAGTGATCCTTCCTTCTTTCATGAAATATCTTCATTCATTAAATGCAGCGATCCTTTCTTCTCTCGTGGAATATCTTCTGAGGTGTTTCTTCCTTTTTAAATATTATTGAGGATTTCATCTGATTCTTGTTTATCCTAAATTCCTACAAATCAGCCATAAAATCATTTATCAAAACTTAACATTATCAATCTCCCCCTTTTTGATGGATGCCAATAATTAAGTAAGCAGATAATTTCTCTGTTAGACTACCCCTGAGTTGTTGCACGTGCTTCCCCTGAATGAGTGAATCTTCTATGAAATTGCGCTGCAATTGCAATTGTAATACTATTCTCCCCATTTGACATCAATCAAAAACAAAAAAGTGTAGACAAATAAAACCAGGGAACAACACCTAACATGACGAAAACTAAAAGAATTCATGGGTGTAGGCCCATTTATAACCCAAAACAAAACAAAATAAACATTATCCAAAGAGATCAATTAGCACTAGGATGATGTGAAAAAAGTAAGCCAGCGTCTGAGTGGTGGCGTCATTCAAGTTAATGATTTGAGTTGCAATAGTGGTGGAGAGGGAATCAGTGGTAGCCTAAATCTTAGCTATGAGTTTTGTTGACTCATTGATGACTTGATTCAGCTTGACATGAATATAAGCAACATTTGTTCCAGTCTCTTTGCTTAGGTCTTTTATTTTGTCCAACTGAAAGTGAGTAGCAAACAAGAGATCTTTCATGGTGTCAAGATTAGAGTCAATTTCTAATAAATGCAGCTCCAGATCCATAAATAAAGTACCTAAGAATAAGGAGAAGGGGAGGGGTGCAACTTGAGAGAGAGGAAAGAGTCAACACACACATCATTAACCAAAATACAACCCATATTGGCAAAGGAAATTGCATTATAACATTGTTTAACAAAGATAGAGAGGACACAGGCTTTTAAAATTTGAGTAATGATCAGTCCATAAAGTAGACTTAAGGAATCAAGAGAAGCTTCAATCATGTAATTGAGAATGAAGGATGAAAGATGAATCTTATGTTGAGTGGTAATGCAAACAGTAAGTAAAGTATCATGTTGGGAAAGAGTGGAGAGAGATCCAGCTCAAGGAAGCAAAGTTGTAGCAACAATATGAGTAATAATGCGAACTTCAAAAGAGAGATATTAGTTATCTAAAGCAAAAACACGTTTAGCATCTTCAAACGACACATCAAAGTTAGACGGCCAAGGATTTTTAGAGGAGATAGTAAATCCAAAATAATTTATATCAAATATGGCATCAAACACAACACAATCAAGGAATATACACTTAATAGAAATTTTAAGGGAAAGATAGAGATTCAAGGTCTAAATCAATGTATCTACCATGAACAAGAGATAAATCCTTCATAGAATGAGATAGTTTCATTTGAGGATCTCTAAAAGTCAATTTTGACGTTTAGTGAACTGTCGAAATCAAAGTTCACTTTCTTTTTAAATTTTTTAGAGTCATTAGGAACAAGGAGATGCTTACTTGAGTGAGAGAAATAGTACAGACTTGAGGAAGGTTTTGATCAGAGAAGTTGGAGCCAAGGAGGACTAGGGAAGAGGCTTTCCCCTTTCCTTTGACACGAAAACTTTTCCTGTTGCTTAGAGTAGATACTTTAGAACCCTTAGCCATAATACTGTAGAGAGAGAGAGAGAAAGAATAATGGCGGAGAAACAGAGAAGAAAAAATATATAGAGATTTTGATAAGTGAATTGATGCAAGGGATGAATGAAAAGTTGCCTAAAAAATTGGATAGTCGCCATAATTACCTTACACAAAATCTAGTGCAAGCGGTCGAAAATGAAAAAGAATCAAGGGACATACATCAATCATTTCATAATTAATGAAAATCTACTTTCATACACAAGCACAATATCAGATATGGAATTTATTTTTTTTTCAAAAAAGTAATTTCAATATATTTCCTAAGAATACAAATTTTTTCTTCCAACGAAGATTTAGTAGAAATTTCAGCTAATTGAAAATCAGTGCTTACAAAAGATAATTCAATATCATCTTTAATACGTGACCTCTAATGAAATGATACTTAATATCAATATGTATTGCTCTAGAATAATGCACATGATTTTTAAAGAAACAAATAGCACCAAAATTATCCCAAAAATTTTCACAAGTTTTAAAGATAAATCATAATCACTTAGTTGATGAATCCAAATAATTTGGACACAACATAAGACAATTACAATATATTCAAACTCAGCAGTAGATAGAAAAACATAATTTTTTTTCTTGCTATTCCATGAAACAAAAGATTTTTTCATGAATTGGCAAGTACCACTGTGCTTTTTCTATCCACTTCGTCTCATGCATCATTAGTATTAGGATACCATAAACCATAAGAATGTGTGCCAATAAGATATCTGATCATACATTTTACAGCAGTCAAATGAGCTTATTTAGGCGTTGATTGGAACCTGGCATATTTGCATACATTAAAAGGAATGTCAGGTCAACTAGGTATAAGATATAAAAGTGAACCAATGATACCACAATAATAAGTCTCATCCATATTTTTTACATCATCACTAGATTCAAGAACACATGTAGAATTCATAGGAGTACTGGCTGGTTTAGCATTTTTCATCCAAAATTTTTGAATAAATTCTTTAGTGTAATTACCTTGGGAGATAAACGTTCCTTTAGTTGACTGGTGAGTTTGTAATCCCAAAAATAACCTTAATTCTCCCATCATGCTTATTTCAAATTCACTTTGCATTAACTCTAAAAATTCTATGCATCAGACAACATTAGAACTTCCAAAGATAATATTATCAACGTAAATTTAAATGATCAAATTTTCAAAAGATGTTTGTTTGATAAAGAGAGTAGTGTCAATTTTTCTATCTTGAAAAATTATGATCGACTAGAAAATTTCTCAATCTTTCATACAAACTCTGGGAGTTTGTTTTAAATCGTAAAGAGCTTTTGAGAGTTTATAAACATGTTATGGAATCTTTGGATTTTCAAAACTTGGATGTTGTTTTACAAAAACTTGTTCATCAATAAAGCCATTTAGAAAAATATTTTTCACATCTATTTGAAATAATTAAAATCTTTATAAGAAGCATAAGCAAGCAAAATTTAAATAGATTCTAACTTTGCAACAGGTACAAAAGTCTTATCATAGTAGACACCCTCTTATTGTAAGTATCCTTAGGTGACTAGACGGGCTTTGTTTCGCACAACTTTTCCTAATTCATTCATTTTATTTCTGAACACCTATTTAGTTTTAATAATAGAGGCATTCTCTGATTTTGAAACAAGAGTCCACACATTTATTTTGTCAAAATTCTCAAGCTCTTCCTTCATTGCTTTTACCTAACTATCATCTTCCATCACCTCATTGACTTTCTTTGATTCGATTTGGGATATAAGGGTAATGATCACATTTCTTTTGCTTGAAGCCCTTATTTTCATACCTTTATTTGGGCCGCCAATAATGAACTTTTTTGGATAGTCAGGTACACTTCTCCATTTATTTGGAATGATTTCAGGTATAAATTGATCATTTGAGGCAGCAATTGGTTGATCAATCTTAATGGCAATTGACCCAAAAGTAAAGGCATCTTCGATGGAGGATGACTTATTTTTCTTTACCTATTCATTCTTATCATCTATAGTACTATCATTCTTCATGGCATGTTTAGTATCATAAAAAATATGTATAGATTTTAAAAAATATGTATAAATTTTTTGATGCAAAGAGTACATTTATTGAAAACACTATAAGATCTACTGGAATTAGAATATCCCATAAAAATATCTTTATCACATCTTGGATCAAACTTACAAATATTGTCTTTCCATTGTTATGAACAAAACATTTAGATCCAAATGCATAAAATTACTTAATATTAAGTCTTTTATTATTCCAGAGTTGGTAAGGAGTTTCCTTCAAAATTGATCTGATGAGACACCTATTTAAAATATAACATAAGGTACTGACAACCTTTTTCTAAAATTTATGTAGTAGAGAGTGTTAACTGATCATGGTTCGAGCTATGTGTTGAATATTTCTATTTTTTTGCTCAACTACACTATTTTGTTGAGGGTAGCTTGGAGCAGAAAAGTTATGAGTGTAACCATGAGTGTTACAAAAGATTTTAAAATAGTTGTTCTTAAGTTCTCTTCTATGATCACTTCTAATGGCGAAAATATAGTATCCTTTGTCTATTTGAACTTTTTCACAAAAAACTTCAGAATTCTTTATGATATCATATTTGTTAGATAAAAATATAACCCATGTAAATCAAGAATATTATTAGTAGTCACAAAAGCATATTTTTTACCATCAACGCTAGTAGTTCTAGTAGGACCAAATAAATCCAGCTGAAGTGGCAGCAAAGGTTTAGTTGTAGAAACAATATCTTTAATGGAAAAGAAATTTCTAGTTTGCTTACCAAGCTAACAGGCATCACAAATGTGAATCTTTTAAAAGTTAAGATTTAGAAGGCCAGTTACCAGTTCATGCTTGACTAATTTTTCAATATGCCTCATAATAGCATGACCATGCTTTCTATACCAAATTCAGGGGTCCTTAGAATTGGAGGCAAGCATATGTGTCCTTTAATCTTTTTGATGGAATCTAGAATATACGCATTTCTATGTCTATTTTCAGCAAGAATTTATCATCCATATTTTTCAGTTATGCACCCATCTATTTTGGACATTACCTCAAATCCAGCATCACATAGCTGATTGATGTTTATTTGGTTGTACCTCAAGCTCCTTACTAGATATGCATTAGTAATATCACATAAATTATTGAAGGTATAGTACAGATACACATTACTTTGACTTTGAAGTTATCACCAAATCTATTGTCATCTTTATCAAAATCAATCACAGTTTCAAACAAACTTTTGCTTCCAGTCATGTGATTTGAACATCCATTGTCAAGGTACCATTTTCTTTTAGATTTTGAGTGGAGTTTCTAAAACATTGATGTATTACTTATTTCTAGGTACCAAAGTATTCTTGAGTTCCTCATGATTAGTCCTTGGATTTGTTGACTCAGTTTTGGGTCTCCAAATTGATTTTCTGGGATTTCTATATGGTGATGTAATATTTATGACCAAGCTTTCCACAGTGATAGAAATAATTATAGTATTGATCAGCGACTGCATAATAAGTATTTTGTCTATATTTACTAGTCGATTGACTTGAGTTAGTTGACCTTTGAGATTTATTAGAGCTATAATACCTATTATGATAGGTATTAGGGCTATGATTGCACCCTTTGGTTGACTTTAGTTGATTGTTGAGATCCTTAATAGTTATAATATATATTATTATGCTCACCGATATTAGATTTATTAGTTGACTTAGTTGTGTTAGTCAACTGATTTGATCTGACAATACTATGACTGAGAGATTTTTCAAAGCTGTTAATTTTGACTTCTCATCAACTTTTTCTTGTAAAAAATCTTTTTTGATTTCACAAACTTCAAGTTTAAGTTCTCAGTCTCTTCTTTCTCTTAATAAAGCTCATTTTCTTTATGAGCATTATTTAGATCAGCTATGGCAAGGTCTAGCGAATTTTGAACATTCATTACAGAAATTTACTCTTACCTGGCAGGATTTTTCAATTGTTCTTCATAACCCCAGCAACTGAAGCCTTTTGATTCCCCTTGAAGGATCCTCTTCTAGCTTCTAGACAATCATAAGCAATATGATTATATCTACCACAATTATAACACTCACCTTTATTTCTGTTCTAATCAGCATGTTTTTTCCCCTTTGCATAATTTGATTTTCCCCTTATTTGATACTGACTATTTTTGTGATAAGATCAAGCTCATCTATATCCAGGGCATCTTCTTCTTCTTTATCTGTAGCTTTAAAGGCAACAATTTTTTTTTTGTTGGTCCTTCTTATTTAGGTGAGACTTTTCAAAGGCAATGAGATCTCTTCTGACTTCATCATAGGTCATTTTATTCAAGATCATACTTTCAAGAGCCACAACTTTAGAAAGCCACTAAGGAGGCAAACTTTTGAGAATCCTAGTGATCGGATCTGCTATCAGATAGGTTTTTCCTACATCTTTGAGTTCTATTGGAACCCTTGGGGGTTGCACCACACAGTGAGAAACCAGGTCCCTCTAAGTCAATCACAGACAAAAATACAGTAAACCATCTAGGAATAAAAAACAGTGCAGGAAATGTAAAGAACACAAAATTTAATATGAAAATTCCTTTACTCCAGGAGGAAAAAACACGGCTTTCCCTCACAAGCACCCAAGAAATCCACTATAATCATCCTCTTTATTATAGACTAGATTTCAGCCTAACTCTAGGCTCCTTCTGCTAGTAGTAACACTACTACAACCCCAACTTGGCAACTCTGCCAAGACTACTCAAAATTGATTAACTCTAATCAGCAACAAACTTCGATAACTCTACGTAAGCACTCTCTAAACAAAGAGAAAAGTTCATTACTTTTATAAAATAAGTAATTTATTTACAAATTATAACTCACTCAAGACACTCTCGAATTTAGGACATAAAAATAAGAACTTGAGCTAAGCTTGGGTTTTTGTCTTTTTTTCTCTCTTCACTCTTTGAATTGCAAAAATCCATTTTATGAAGAAGTATATTTTTCCTTTTATAGATGAATGATGATTAGGACTGAAATCTCATTGGACAAGGTATTCTAATTAGTACTAGAAGCACCTGCCAATTTGTTACACAAATGGACAAAGTTATACAGACGCATACAAGATGTACTGTTACTTCAAACATCCAGGGACCCGGCCCCTTGCAGTCATATGATCATCATCAAAACTATATATAATAATTTTCTCCTTTTTTGATGATGACAAACCAACCACAAAGCTTTGAGCATCAATGCGCATTCATCAGATTTAATCAGTGTGATCACCATTCTGAAGATGAATGTTCCCCCTATTGTCATGCTTTTAATATCATGCAACATAGGGACCTGTTCCTTTGTTGTTATTTGCTTACTTCCCCCTGTCAATATTCCTTCCATCATTTATAGATTTATCATATCACTTACTTCACTCTATCAGCATGTCATTCAAATCTGCAACTCAACTCATCATAGGCATCT
Source organism: Capsicum annuum (assembly GCF_002878395.1). Taxonomy (NCBI): domain Eukaryota; kingdom Viridiplantae; phylum Streptophyta; class Magnoliopsida; order Solanales; family Solanaceae; genus Capsicum; species Capsicum annuum. Next base: position 184,670,569 of record NC_061117.1, on the reverse strand, counting down.
GCATTATTTACACTTGGTACCTAGACTCTACTACATAAGAACTCAGTATTCCCCCTTTTGACATCATTGAAAAGTGAGTACAGTAAACTAAGAATAAAATAAGCACAAATTAATTAACTCATGGCCACTGGGTAAACACTAACATGAAGGGTAACTTTGCAATTTAGAGGGAGCAAATGTAACACACAAAGCAAAGATTCATTCATAAGTAGAGGATAAGTATCATAGTAGTGCATAGTTTAAATGTTCTAGGGAAAATGCCTCAGGAATAAAAAAGTATTAAATAGGAAAGGGACTTGGAAGGATGGTTTAAAGGAGTAGAGCTAGGTTATTGTTGTTTGTAGCATAGCAGTGCAACAATTCTTTAGTTAAATGTCTTATCTCTGCATTCAAGCTGAGAACCTCATCTGTCAAGGTGGAGACCCTTTTCTTTAAGTCAACATTCTCAATTTAAGTTCATCATACACTTGGACCCTTTATAGTCAGATGTTGAATTGCCATATTCAATTCGCTGATCTCTGCATCCTTAGTAGCTATTTTGAGTTGTAACTCCGCTATCGCTTTGTTTAATTCCCTTTGGCAGTTGGTGCTTGATTTTTTCTTCGCACACTCAATATTGACTAGTATGTTCATATCAATCATTTATAATGCAGTTCTAGGAGTTCCATTCTCACACACAACACCAAAGTGATAAACACTTTATTTAACTAGTAACCATAAAGCATACCATATTTGACATTTTTCCCAAGCATCACTTTGTGTATGTGTTCCATCATTAATGCAGGTAGACTTTATTTATCCCTTGATGTTGTTTCCAAGAACTCTATTGATAGTTGTTGCCTTTAAATAGTCCTTACACCACAGGTAGAAACATCCAGAATACTCTTAAGTAAACCAACATCAATATTCAACTTATACCCTTAAACTACTGTTGTCATCTTTAGTTTATCTTTAGAGAACTCCAATGTGGAATAGAATTCCCTGACTACCTCATAAAACACTTTGGGAATAGGTCCTTTTATGAGATGCATTTAGCCTTGATGTTTTACCAGCTCAACTAATTTCAGCATACCAGGTTTTGTTAACATATTTGAATAAAAAATCCTTCCAGTTAGTACCTTTTGATTTTTCAAAAACCTATTTCTCAATTTTTTGGACACAACCTTAATTTTCTCCCTATTTTTTCTTCTATTATATGTGATCACAGATCCTTTTTCAGTTACTTTCTTTTTCCTGGGACCAGGTCCCTCAGAATTCTCCTTCTTTTTAGTAAAGATTTCAGACTTTTCTCCAAAATATCTTAATGTTTTATTAACATTTTGGTTTTTGGAAAAGATATGCCGCTTCCTGGGCTATTTGACAGTAAGATGAGGTTTTTTGAAATCCAGGCATCATCCATCATTATTTTATCTAAAAAGTTGTAAGGACTCAGGGATGATTTCTCATCAATAATTCGAGTGAATGAGGGTTTGGCTTTGGAAGAGTGAAAATAAGGGGTGTTTTCCAAGAGAATTTGAGGAAGGACTTTTACTAATGCTAAGCTCAGTTTCCTTAAGAAGACATGAAAATGAGAAATTGGTAGTCATTTGTAGGTCCTTTTCACAGGAGAAGTGTTTGTGACTAGACTTTTCTTTCCTGTTTTTGAAATAAGAGAAAAAATGGGTATCCCTAGATATAGAGAAAGGAGTAAACACAAAAAGGGTTTTTGACAGAACTAGAGGTGATTATTTTGTAATTCAGGGATGACTCACCTTTCTTTTAGAATAAGACAATTTTTTTGGCACAGGTACGGAGAGAGAGGATGTAGATTTTTCTGCTTAGAACAACAAAAAAATGCACATTCATGACACTAACCTATAAGAAAGTACTAGGTCCCTCTCTTTCTTTGAGCGAATCTTTGATTTCATAAATGTCATATTTTTCTCCTCCAAAATTGTTCCCATGGGTGTATACCTGCAAGGGTATAATTTTGAGATAGTCCAATATGCCCCTATTCTACCAAGGATACTTGTCTCCTGAACATAGCCAATTTTTTAGAAGATACACTGATTCACATATTAGGTCATGTCAATTAAATCACTGCTTGCTTTAAATTTTATCCTCAACATACTTCTTTTTTGGAACTTGTTAAGAGATCAACCATTAGCTCTGAGAACTAGGTGCAAGTCTTTGCTTCATTCACACTACCTCAAGCTCCTTATTTTGAGATGAATTCCTTTGGGGCCAGGTCCCTGAGAATTCTGACATGACCATTTCTTATTGGTCTTCTACTTGAGCTAGGATCATTGACTAGTATTCTAAATTAACATCATTCTCATCTGCACCTTTCAGCCTTTCACCATCATCATCATAAATGAACTCTTCAATTTCTGAGACTTTACTACCACTAGGGATCAATAACTTTTCTGACTAATTTGGATCTCTATGAAATTCTTACCTTGATAATTTCAGTTCTATTTTGAAAGGGACTAGGTCCTTTGAAATCAACTATTTTAAAATGAGATACTTCTACTTAACGTTTCCTAAGAAAGAGAGAGAGAGAACATTCAGACCTTCCAGAATTAAACTTTGAGCACTTTCAATGAATTATTTCTGACTGTAATCCTCTTTCTCATACCTGGAACCACGGTCACAAGTTAAATTTAGAACCTACTTGAGTTTGAGTTCCCAGTAGGAGGACAGTGGTGTGATCAAATCCCTTTTGCCCCATCTAGGTAGAGAGTTCCTTTTCATAATTTTCTGAGGCTTGAAACCTATAAAATGTGCATTCCCTTATTGAATATATCTGGAACCATCCATTCTACAGTGAGTACATAGAGGCTTATGGACCTTGCTCTTAGCATTATGAGAAACCTTCCCTTGAGACTCGCGAAGTTGGGTACCTTCTTGATTACCAAGACCCTTCCTATTATTATCACCTTAACTAGCTAAGTTAAAAAAGATCTGAGAGGATGTAGTCCATTGTTGGGATTTCTTAAGTTTCTCCTTCTCACGGACTAGGTCTCCCTCCAATTCCTCATTCTTTTGGAGTACAGACATAAGATTATTTTGGGAATCCTTTAATTTTTATTCAAGCTCAACGTAAAACTTTGATGTTTCTTTCTTTTATTTACTCTCAGAAGTATCTACTTTCTCCAGTTGACTCACTAAGCTCAGATTTTCAAATTTGAGCTTAGCAACCTATTGCTCAATTTCAGATATCTAAAGAGTCAAAGCTAACAATTCCAGCTCCTGATCTTCAATCTTTCCTTCTAGAGCCTGATATTTTTCTTTATCATAGGCACAATTAGCTTTCTCTAGTTGATTAACCAAGCTTAAATTTTTAGATTTCAGCCTTGCAACCAGTTTCTCAGTTTCAGATATTTGGAGGGTTAGAGCTATCAACTTAAGTTTTGACTTTATACCTTTTCTTCCAGAGCATTTTTTATTAGTTATTTCACACATCGAATTAATCAACATATTGGCAAGCTTTTTTATTTTTCTAGCAGAGTAATTCTCCAAGTTTTCTTTAATATCAGAAAGTGATACCTCATTTTCTTCTTTATTTTTAATGTTTGCCCTAAAATCAAATAAGGAATCAAAGGTCATATTCTTATCCTCCACTGAGTACATGGAAATATCTTTCTGCTTCCCATCTTTCTCATATTCACTAGAGGAATCTCCCTATATTACTAGAGCCTTCCTTACTTCATAATCAGCTGCAACCTTTTTGTTTAATTTTATAAGGACGTAATCCCTGTTCTTTCCTTTGTCACCACCAGTCTTGAGATATTCTTGATAGTCTAATTTTTGCATTGGATAATACTTAATGAAGTTCTCAAGACTTCCATATTTGTGAAAAATCTCCACAGTGCCTCCCTTTTTGTTGTTACTTCCACTTTTTTGAAACTCGCCATTTTTCTTCATAGCTTGCACAATTCTTTTGGCCAAATAGACAACATTAATGTATTCTTCATTAGCGTCTAATTTTAGTGCCCTCAGTGCCAGGGATTTTTCCCCTTTTCCTTGCTTCTTCTCTTGTTCTTGCTATTTCATGAGTTCAAGAGTCTTTAAATTTCCAATAGGCTCATCTATAGTGAGAGTTTTCAGGTTTCTTGCCTCAGTAATAGCATCTACTCTACTTTCCTAGGATTTTTAAAGAATTCCATGAATCTTCCAGATTTGCTTATTTAAAGAAATTACTTCTCCTAAGCAGTGTAGCTCATTTATGATGGAAGTGAATCGTATATGTATTTCCTGTATTGTCTCTCCTTTTTTCATTGTGAAGATTTCATACTGGGTAGTCAGCATGTCAACTTTGGAATCCTTAATACATGTAGTTCCCTAATGAGCTATTTTCAAGTAATCCCAAATTTCTTTAGCATTTTCACATGCAGAAATCCTATTGCATTCATCAGGCCCTATACCATAAACTATAAATTTCTTGGTCTTGTAATTCTTTTTAAATTTCTTTCTATCTTCATTATTGATCGCCCTCCTGCTTTTGACAGCCATTCTTGTCACTTCTTCTTCTTTGACTTCTGTAACAGGAACATGAGGACCATCAAGAATTATGTCCATCAGTTCACTATCCTCAACTATAATGAAGTCAATCATCCTGGTGTTCCACCACCCATAGTACTGTCCATTAAATCTAGCTGGTCTAGGGTAGATTGCCGTTCGTCTAGGTTAGGTGGAGCAGCCATATTGACCAGATCACTCTAGGTGTGAACCTTTTAGAGTGTTGTGGCTCTAATACCAATTATTAGAACCCTTAGGGGTTGAACCACACAGTGAGGGACAAGGTCCCTCTAAGTTAATCACATACAAAAACACAATAAACCAACTAGGAACAAAAGACAGTGCAGGAAATATAAAGAACACAAAATTTAGAGTGGAAACCCCTTACTCTAGGAGTAAAAACCATGGCTTGCCCTTACAATCACCCAAGAAATCCTCTATAATCAACCTTTTGATTACAGACTCTATTTTAGCCTAACTCTAGGCTCCTCCTTCTATTCATAACTCTACTACAACCTCAACTTGGTAACTCTACCAAGACTACTCAAACTGAATAACTCTAATCAGAAACAAACTTAGGCAAATCTACCTAAGCATTCTCTAAACAAAGAGATTACTCTTATAAAGTGAGTAATTCATCTACAAATCAGAACTCACTCAAATAACTCTCTAATTTAGCATACAAAAATAAGAACTTGAGTTAAGCTTGGGTTTTTGACTTTTTTTTCTCTCTTCACTTTTTGAATTTGTAAAAAACCATTTGGTGGAGAAGTATATTTTTCCTTTTATAGATGAGTGATGATTAAGTCTGAAATCTGATTGGACCAAGTGTCCTAATTAGAACAAGAAACACCTACCAGTTTATTACACAAACGGATAAATCTGTGCAGATGCGTGCCAGCTGTAGTGTTACTTCGAACATCCAGGGACCTGGTCCCTTATAGTCATCTTCTAATCATGAAAACCACACATAGAAAGTTCTCCAATAATTTTGCAAAACCTAGCAAATATTTCTTCAATGGATTCACCATCCTTTATCTTAAAAGGTTCATAGTCTTAGAGTAATAAACTTACAAGAGTTTGTTTTACTTTCATAACTCCTTCATAAGTCACTTCCAATTTATCCCACAATTATTTTATAGTTTTACAACAGGATATCTTGTCATATTCTTTACCCCTAATTGCATTACACAGAACATTATTTTCCTTAGAGTTCTGCTGAATAATCTCTATTTGTTCATCAGTGTAAAACCTCTAAGGATGAAATACTATTAGTAGAGGTTTCACCATTATCTGGTTTCTTCCCATTTTTGTCTTTGTCAATAGAGACAAGAGGAAGATCACCAAGTTTGATCACCTTCTAAACTTTGATATCATAAGACTTGATGAAAGTCTCCATCCTTATTTTCCAATGAGAAAGATGTTTCCCATTGAAATAAGAAGGTCTAGTTTGGGATGTTCCTTCAGAAAATAAAGCTCCGACAACAGTTTGTTCCATGAGATTTTCTCACTTGCTGTTAAGCAAATAATTATGAGTCCTTGCTCTGATACCAATTGAAAGTAGTATGAGAGGGTGAATTACGTTTTTATGAACAGACGTTCAACTTTCATAGATAGAAAGTCAACTATTAATTATAATAATGAAAACTTTGGAAATAAAGTGTTGAAGGTAAATAACACTAGATACTTTATACTAGTTGGGACTTCTAATAGGTTTTACTTCAGACCTCTTGGATTGCAAGAGATTCCACTAGCTCTTTGTGAATAAAATCAAAGTACAAGATTGAGTCAAACATTTTGGCTTTGACTCACAATCTTTTTCTTTCTTTCTTACTTTGACATAATGTCTCACCAACTATGTGTTTCTCTCATCTCTTTTTGAGTACACAGTAAATCTTAAAAGAATACAATGTTTGAGTAAAGTAGAGCAAGAACAAGAGAAGGTTGAGACAAGAATATGTCTCTTCTTTTGACTTTTAATGCTTATATAGTAGTGATTGGACTACTACTAGTCGTTGGGAGCTAGATTGTCACGACCCGAGGCTACCCCCTAGTCGCAGTAACGGTGCTTATGATCACAAGTGACCACAAGCTAACCCCTGAACTGGTACCTGTTGTGAGCGCTGAGTAATACTGTAATGTAATACATGAGCGGAAGATGCACTGATAAGGTACTATAAAAATGAATACTGTAATATGAAGCAAAGCATATCTGAAATATCTGATAGAATACTAGAAACCAAGTTGTCTATCTGAAACAACTGTTAATACCAAAATTATTGATTGACTATCTAAATACTTATCTGAAAGCCTCTAAATATCATGAGAAGTTGATGGGACAGACCCCCAACTAACTCCAACTAACTGAACATGAGAAAGCACTAAGGTAACTGAAATAAACAAATAATGTCCTCGATGGATGAGGACTCACCACTACTGCTACTGTGTAGTGCTAAGCTATATAAGAGCGGTTGGGAAACTGTGCATTCGAACCTATGTTATAAGACAACATAGTACAAAGAAAATTATGCAGTCAGTACTTTGAATGTACTGGTATATGAGACAAGGAATGGCTGAAATTCATGAGGTTTCTGAGCATAAATGCATGAACATGTGATATCGGAGAATGCAAGACCAAGCATAAACATGTGTCTAGGATAATCTATATTCTGAAAGGCTAAAATCTATATAACAAAATACTGATTATGTAAAAATTGAGAATGCAAGACCAAGTAAAGTATATACTGAAATGATCTAAATAAATGAATAACTAGTATCTGAATAACTCAAAATCTGATTACTTCATCAAGCAAACCTGAACTGAATACACTAATTACTAAATTGAGACTGTGGGAGGTATCATATAACCAACATGCCCTAATCTGAGCTAATCGGGGTCCAACCTGTAACCCAATTTGAAGGGTGTCAGTACCATGCCATGGATACTAACACTGGTTGTGTGGATCCACTAAACTGGTGTCTCAAAGGACTAAGGAGTCACCTTATACGGCAGGTGCTCTTATAAGATATGTGTCAACCCTCAACTGGAAGGAAGATATCTCAAACCTACGATGGCTACGTATTTCTGGAACTCAGGGATTGCTGCTAAGGGTCACACCCTCTACTGATAGGTGAGCTTCCATTCCTGGGTTCGCTCGGTGCTAAATCCTACTTTCAACTGAACTGACACTGGTACTGAATTAAACTAAGTTTAACTGAACATTATTTCTGATAATGCTCATCATGATTATATCAACTGAGTAAATAGTAATATTCATGGTTTAATTGAATCATTACTTAAAAATCTGAAATCATGTAAAACACAAAGGTATCTGGTGTTCATAACCCGCCAGCACAGAATGACCATAAAATACAAGAACAAAACTTTAAAACCATAGTATGGGATCATGATTCAAAACCCAAAAGCGTAGACATTTCATCAAACATATGAGAATCATGAACTTGAATATGGAAATATCTTAAACATAGGAAATCAATATGATTACATGGCTAAATTCATAAATTGGGAAATTTAACATGACATTCACTTGAATAAGACATGGAAAATTAAAATTTAAAGCATGAGGCAATCTAATCTTTCAAAGGATCATACATGGGCTGAACTAAATTTGAATTACCAAGTAAAAACATGAATTAAATCCATCTTGAACATATAAAGTACCATAGTAAAGGAAAAAATCCATAAATTAATTAAGAGAGAAAGGTTTTGGGCTTAATGGGTGAAAGGTATCCATTGATGAAATCCCACATACCTTAAGCTTCTTGACTTGGGAAACAAACCCTATTCTTGATGCTTTCTTGAAGGTTCTTGAACTTGGGGAGCTTGAATTCTTGATTACTTGGGGAAAAATTAATCAAATTTGTTCTTGAGGAAGGTTTTCTTGAGAGTGATTTTGAGAAAAGGGGCAAATAATGCCCTAAAAGACGCCCCATGTTGTGTTATGGACGATTTGGATTGAGGAGAAAAAGATCCAATTACCCCTCAATCATTTAAATCTAGAACTGGACGCAACATCCTCACCACAATGTGGTCTTATCGCGATCGAAGAATTATATCACCGTGATGTGTTTAGTATGAGGTCAGGACTAATGTTACAACACGGGCTTATCATGATGACCCAGTAGTTTCGTGATCCAAAAATGCCCCAAACCTTGTCCGAAAGATCTAAAACTCCTTCGGGGCATACTTTTTACATCCCTGAACATTAATTAACTCAAAAACTAACTCTTCAGGGTCGGGAAGACCAAAATAAAAATCCTTGAAGTTTAGGGGTCTTGAAAATGACAAAGTCCCCAACACTTAGTGAAAATTTCAAGCCTTAAGCCCCTTATGCATGAGCAAGGAGTTGAATCAAGCTAAGAATATTATGGGGTATTACAATATCTCCCCTTTGGAAATATTCATCCTTGAATGAGGCTGGTTAGACTGAGAGTACTATACTAAGGCAACTGAGATCATATACGGAATATGAATGACTTGGAACCTGATACACAACTGAGCCTGAAACATGATACATAAACTAACTGGTTTCGCAAAAACATGCAATGACATGAGAATGGTTACATAGTTGGAATAGAGAATGAAAAGAATCAATCTAAAGAAAAATTATTATCTCAAGCTGAATCTGAGTTTGCAGAGAAAAGATGAGGGTACTTGGTTTGCATATCTTCTTCAACTTCCCAAGTATCTCTCTTAACAGACTAACTCCACCAAAGGATCTTAACCAAGGGAACTTTTTTATTCCCCAGCCTACGAATCTGGCGATCAAGTATCTCAATTAGGACTTCCTCGTAGGAAAGGCTATCATTAACGTTTATATCTTCTAAAGGAACAACTACAACTAAATCACCAATACATTTATTTAATAATGAAACATGGAATACTGCATGCAGTAATGCCAAATCTGCAGGCAACTCAAGCTCATACGCTACCTTCCCAAAATGGTTCAAGATTCTACAAGGGACGACATATCAGGGACTGAGTTTTCCCTTCTTTCCAAATCTCTTCACTTTCTTCATAGGCAAAATTTTCAAATGAACTAAATCACTAACTTCAAATTTAAGATCTCCTCTCCTCACATCTGCATAAGATTTATGACGACTTTGGGCTATTTTCAACCTTTTTCATATTAACTAAACTTTCTCCAATGCCTTAAACACTAAATCTAACCCTACTAATGCAGCCTGACCTACTTCAAACCAACCAATAGGAGATCTACATATCCTTCCATAGAGAGCCTCAAATGAAGCCATCTGAATCCTGGAGTGATAACTATTATTGTAAGCAAACTCAATCAAAGGTAAGCGGTCATCCCAACTATGTTTAAAGTCAATGACACATGCCCTCAATATGTTTTCTAAAGTCTGAATGGTCCTCTCTTCTTGACCAACTTTATAAGGATCAAAAGTTGTACTGAGTTAAACTTGGGTACCAAGACCCTTCTAAATGGCCTCTAAAAAGTAAGAGGTAAACTGAGTACCTCTATCCAAAATGATGGACAACAGACTCCCATACAAATTAACTAACTCCCTAATATAAAGCCTGGCCTAATCCTCAGCAAAGTATGAAGTATGAACATAAGAAATGAGCTGGCTTAGTCATTCTATCAATAATGACCCATATCGAATCATGATGACAACGCGTATGAGGCATTCCTGTCACAAAATTCATATTCACAACTTTTCACTTCCAATTGGGGATTCTAAACTCCTGCAATGTACCACTAGGCCTTTGGTGCTCAACTTTAACCTGCTGATAATTTGGATACTTAGCCACAAACTCTATAGTATCCTTCTTCATACCACTCCACCAATAGATTTCCCACAAATTATGGTACATCTTATTGGCTCCTAGGTGAATAGAATACCACGCAACATGCGCTTCTACAAGTATGCGCTGTCTCAAACCATCAAGACATGGAATATATAACCTGCCCTAATAACGAAGTACACCATCTCCCGGGAAAAAACCTCTACTTTCTAATCTCTAACTGTCTCCTTTAACTTAACTAAACTAGGATCCCTATCTTGCTTTTCTTTCACTTCAGCAACCAATAAAGATTTCAAACCGTTCTAAACCCACATACTACCTTCAGCTGAATCAACTAACCGAACACCTAATCTAGCAAGCTGATAAACCTTAGGAACTAAATTCTTCTTATCTTCCTTAACATGAGTAACACCACCCATAGACAACCAACTAAGGACAACACTACCCATAGACAACCAACTAAGGGTATCTGTCATTACTTTGGCCTTGCCCGGATGATATAATACAATCATATCATAATCTTTTAACAACTCAAGCCACCTTCTCTAACAAAAATTAAGATCTTTCTATGTGAACACGTACTATAAAAGAACAATTTAACAAAGTAAAATCTATACGAAGAAGAGACAGAGATGCGAGAATCCCAGGATTCAAGCAATCCATTAAATGTAGCGATCCTTACTTCTTTCATGGAATATATTCATTTATTAAATGTAGTGATCCTCATGGAATACCTTCTGAGGTGTTTCTTCTTTTTGAATATTATTGAGGATTTCATCTGATTCTTCTTTACCCAAATTCCTACAAATCAGCCATAAAATCATTCTTCAAAACTTAACATTATCACTTTGAACGTAGACCTACACTACCATAAAATCATTACTTTCTATAAATTTTCAAACAAAATCTATCAGAATTTGGCTCGTCTATAATGTATTCAAAGAATATTCCATCACAAATCCATTATGGACGATTCAAATTCCTGATGTTTGTTGAAAATTAGCGATTTTTGATAGTGATGTCTAGTTTTCCTTTGCGAAGGATAAATTATTTATCCTTGTGTTGCATTATGAGGTAAAGTCAAGTCCCCTCTTGGACTTATTCTTAAGATATATAATACCCTACTAATCTGTGACAATTTAACTAACAAAATGTCTAAGTTTAGAGTAACGTAACACTCAAGATCTTTAAATAGTGAATTTGTCTCTATGTGAAGGATGGAAAAATTTAAGGGGTGGAGGTAGAGAAGTGTAATGGGGTTCAGTTGATGATGAGCCTGGAAATGGTTTCGTATGACCATTTACATATTTAATTAGAAGATAATGACATGTTCAGATAATTAAACTTTCTTTGTTGATAAATTATACAATGTAAATAGAAAAAATATCTTTTTACATACTAGACTTATGAGTATGTTATTTATGAGATTGCTCCAACACATTATTGATATATCTGCGTTCATTCTCTTTTTCAGAAGTACAGACAGAGTAAAGACATCATCAACACCACTAGAAGTACTAGTAAAGGCAAGTGTTATACTAAGATTATATTTTGGTAGAATTGCTTACAAAATCAATGTTGTCTTATATTTGATGTGGAGAAACATGCAGGATTAGCAAAGAAGTGAACATAGAGATCAATATGCCAGGAAGTTCTTGTATGACACGTGCAACTTGTTTAGACGGTATCATTTTATTATCTATTGTGTTATATTATTTTGACTAATTTAATGTTTGGATAGATTGTATCATTTTTCGTTATTTCATAATATCACGCACTATCAATTTGAAGAAAAAACTTATAGTACTACAAAGAAAAAATTGGATACGGTATAGAGTTGATACAGTAAAATAAAAAATATGATTAATATTAAATGAAAAGCGAAAATAAAATTAGGAGAAAAAAAGATAACAATGTGATTACATCAAGTAGATCGTTACATAAGTTGAAATTTTATATTGTTGCATAACACTTGATTAAGAATACGATAATGATAAAATTTAAATAACAATGAAAGTAATTATTTTATTTGAAGTAACAATACAATGGGCAACAACCATCTAAAACAAATTTTTTTGATCTCTATACATATACATTGTTAGGTTTTAGGTGTGAATGAAAAATGAATGAAAGGATCTAATTAGAATAGGCACCTTTTTAGTTTGGATGGTTATGACCTTTTCAATGGGTTATGGCTTTTCCGAAGAGTTGTACTTTTATGAAGAGGTGCATCTTTCTGAAGCATTGATTCTCTTCATAAAGCAACATCTTGAGGGTTATAAATACCTAGTTTTTTCCTTAGATACATACATAAGATTTTGAAGTAAAATCACTCTTTTTTCTTGAAAAACTCTAGTGTGATTTGTTTTGTGTTCTTAGTTCAACATTGTTTGAGGTACCACTATTCTATCGAAGTAATTCATGTTATATTAGGAGGATATATGTCATAGTCTCGGGTACTTGAGCCAAATAATTTCCTTAAGGACACATCGTGAATTTGGCAGGCTTGAATCTTCCAATCTTCATCTCTTTCTAAATGTCTGATTTTGCTATTTTTTAGAAAATAGTTATGAATTTCATTTTTGGTTATTCATATGTTGGATTGAATTTATTATTAAAAGTTTAAAGTTGTGAATACAGAGTTACAAATTCATTTGATTGTTCAGACTTTAGTTTGAACAGGTGTTTAAAGTTCTTATTGCAAAATTAAATTTTACTAAATTCTAAAAGATAATACACACATAAATATATAGTATTGAAGTATAAGTTCTCATAGTCACTATTAGTTAATATTTTATTAGTTTCTGTTCTATTAGCTACTTTTAGTTATCTTTAAGTCTCAGCTGTTAGTGTTAGTTAGTGAATGGATATTTGAGGATGATGAGTTGCCAAAAAACTTCTAGAATTGATTAGTTGGTAAATATTTTTATGATGTAGATATTTTGTATCACAACTGTCTATATAAAATGGTGTATAGGCCTCATTGTACTAGATCAATTCAAGAAGGTATCAATAAATTCTTTCTCTGCTCTTTTTTCCTGTGCTCTAAGCTGCATCAATGGTGTTTTGGGTGTGCATTCCAAAATTTTCTCATCGTATCAGAATAGTCAATGTTGGCTGTCTAGAGAAACTTTAAAGTTGAGGTTAGATCTCTTTTAGCAAGTTACTTTTGCTTCAGGTCTGCAATAACGATACCCTTGAAAATCAACCAAAATGATTGTCATTACATTGATCTTTCTGATATTACTGGAGTAGTATTAATTCCTATCAAATTAATTGGTCCCGAGAATTATGGAATATGGAGTAGGTCGTGAGGATTGCACTGTTAGAAAAGAAAAAATATGGATTTATTTCAGGAGCTTATACCAAGAAATTATACAAAGATGATTTACATGAACAGTGAAAAACATGTAACGCGATTATGTTGTCATGGCTGATGAACATAGTCAGCGAGGAGATTTCAAATGGGGTTGTGTATGCAACAAGTTCATTTGTAGTCTGGACAGATCTAAAGGAGAGGTTTGATAAGATAAATCAAATGTGCATCTATCATTGCATCAAGAAACCACTACAGTTTCACAAGGTACTCACTTCGTATCTCAATACTTTACGAAATTAAAAAAAATTATGAAGTAAATATGATGTTGTTATATCATCACCTTACTGCACTTGCCCAAAATTATAGGAGTTTGTAAGATCATTTGTCTCAAATGAGATTGATACAGTTTTTAAGTTGGTTGAATGAGTCTTATGACCAGGCACGAAGGCAAATTCTATTTAAAAAAGTGTCTTTACTCGATCCATACATCAAGCATATGTTATGATAATGGATAATAGGATACGATATTCAACATGTGTATCCATTATAATAGAAAAGCCAAATCAAATTGTAATGAATGTGAATAGAAATCAAGAACGAGAATACAAGGGAAGAAAGTGTTAATTTTGTCACTTTACTGGCCACACTAAGAAAAACTACTATAAATTGATATAATATCCAATGGATTGAAAGCAAAGAAAGAAGCTTGATATTGAAAATGGTAATTTTAGAGGCATAACAGATCACTCTAACTCTGATAATAATACAGGTCATGAATATGGCTGTCATGAAAATGTAGGACAAGATTGATTCGGAAGAAAACTTTCAACAAATAATATTTCTGGTGGAATATGATTATGTATTAATTAGTCATGAAGCCAATAATGTTATTTTGGCAAAGGGGCAAGCATTTACTAAGCAAAAATATAAACAGATACTAGGCTAGTTGAATAAGGATGTGAATGAGACTAACAAAGTCAACATGCCAGGTATCACCGCTCATTTAATGTCAAATATTTTCACATAAGATTGGTTAGTCTTGAGAATGTCAGGTATCACCACTTATTTAATATTATGAACATGAGGTTTTAAAGATTTAACTTGAATTTTAGAGCTCGAACCGTCCTAAAGGCACTCATGATCTATATGGGTCCAGCTCTCTCTGTTGGAAGGGTCCTAGCGTGTGTTAGCTGCACTAACTGAAAGCTAAAGGCACCGAGGCAACTAGCCATCCCAAATATATATATATATAGCAAGTGTGAACCAAGTACACTGCCATATAGACCCCCAACATTGAAAAATATTGTTTCCTATGTTTATCCCCTTGGGACTTTGTCATGACCCGAGGCTTCCTCCTAGTCACGACACGATGCTTAAGGCCACAAGTGACCCCAAGCTAACCCATGACCTGGTACCTATTATGAGTACTAAATAGAATGATAATAAAATAACATATGCAGTAGATTAACTGATAAAGTACTAGCAAATGGAATACTGAAATAGATATAAAATGACCTGTTGAAGTATCTGATAAATACTGGAAACTAGACTGTCTGTATAAAAGCCTCTAAACATACGGAGTTGATGGGACAAATCCCCAACTAACTCCAACTAACTGAACATACAAGAATACTAAAATAACTGAAATAACATGTCACATCCTTGATGAATGAGGACTCACCACTACTGCTGTGAGGAGTTTTTGAGATGTCTTAGGATGGCCAGGAAACTATGCATCTGAACCTATGTTATAGGACAACATAGCACAAGAGAAAAGTATGCGATCAGTACTTTGAATGTACTGGTACGTGAGGTAAGAACTAACTAGAATACATATGGCAATGGAACATAGATGCATGGACATGTAAGACTAAGAATGCAAGACTAAGTAAAGCATGAACTGAGTTTAATATATAAGACTGATTGACTAAATAGCTGAGAATACGACTACTTGGTTAAGAAAACCTGAACTAATATAGACTGAGTATTTCCTGAAACTATGGGATCTCTCATGTAACAGACATGCCCCAGTTTGACCTAATCGGGTCCAACTTGTAACCCCAGTTGGAAGGATGTCAATTCCTTGCCATGGGTACTAACACTAGCTGCGTGGATCTACTAAAATAGTTTCTCGAAGGACTAGGGAGTTACCCTCTACTAGAAGGTGCCCCTAAGAGAATGTCAACCCTCACCTGGCATGAAGATCTCTCAAAACCTATGCTGGCTATGTAGTTCTGGAACTCAGGGACTGCTACTAGAGTCACACCCTCAACTGGTAGATGAGCCTTCATCCCAAGGTTTACTCGGTGCTAAATCCTACTCCCAACTGAACTGACATTGTTTCTGACTAAGGTCAACTGAACATCTCAGTTAATAGTGCTCAACATGATCATAACAAACTAAGTATGGCAATAAAATCATGAATGAACCAACTCATTATGTGAAAAGTCTGAAACATGAGTAAACACATAGGTATCGGGTGTTCATAATCCGCTAGCACTCAATGATACTTTAAATATAATAACACCATCTCAAACACAGGTAGAAAGTCTTAATTTGAGAACCTAGAATATAATGTATTTAAAAAACTGATAATCTCAGAATTACAACATGGGGATAAGTTAAACTTGGGAGAATATCATATTTACATAATTTAATACGTGAATTTAACAACTTGACATGGTATTGACCAAACATGACATGGGAGATTGGAATTTAAATGAATTAAAATCACAATTCACATGGAAAAGCTAATAGTATGGCTCAAATGTAAACTCCATAAGGAAACATGAAAAATATCATGATTTTCACTGAATTACATCATAGTAAAGAGTAAAATTCATACTCAAACCAAGAAAAGAGGATTTTTGGGACTTAATGGGTGAAATAAACCCATTAATGAATACCTCACATACCTGGAACTACTTGACTTGTGAAGAAAGCTTGAATTTTGAGACTTGAAAAATGACTTGGTGAGGGGAAACCCTAATCTTGATAAATTTAAAGATGGGAGATGGTAAGTGTTGTTAATTGATTGGAAAGGGGAGAAAAATATCACCTCTTTGAGGGTTATAGGTCGTGGTTGGGAGTTATAATAGGGGAAAAGAACAAGAAGCCCTTCAGCTAAACGTTATAAAAATTGATCTTCAGTTTTCATGACTCAACCATACAACTCGTATGCTAAGGTATGACTAGGCCCATTAACTTGTAAGCTGGGTAGAATCAATGATGGTGTATACTGATCATCATACGAGTGGTAACATACGACTAGTAACATCTCCATACAACTTGTAACTCCCCATTCGTATCTTGGACAGAATCTTAGGGAGCTTACATGGCTAACTTACAACTTCACTTCATACGACTCATATAGTGTATGTACAACTCAAGGACATGAGCAGTAGCTAGAAAAAAATGTCAATGAATTCACACTATCTTGGATACGACTATAATATATGACTCATATGTTGTATGTACGACTCAGGGGCATGAGTCGTATATAGTATAGTGGCATTTAAGCACGGGGTATTAAAATATCTCCCCCTTTGAAACTTTCATCCTCGAATATGACTGGTTAGGATAAGAGTACTGAGGAAACTGAGATTATATACTGAATGCGTATGAACTGAAACATGATTAAACGACTAAATTAAACGACTAAATCTGAGTCATGATACATGGAATGAATTGAATTCATAAATGCATGCACATGAGGATGACTATATGACTAAAATAGTAAAATGAGAGAGTCAACTATGAGTAATCATTACGTCTAACTGGATCTGAGTTCATGAAGAATAGATGAGGATATTTGGTTCGCATATCTACTTCTACTTCCCAAGTAGCTCCCTCAACGGACTTATTTCTCCAAAGAACTTTAACTAATGGGACCTCTTTATTTCTCAACCTACGAACTTGTCAGTCAAGGATCTCAACTGGAATTTCTTTGAAGGAGAGACTCTCCTTCACCTCCACACTATCTAAGGGAATGACTAAAGCTTGGTTGCCAATACATTTATTTAGCAAAGAGACATGAAACACTGGATGTACTGGTGTTAAATCTGCAGATAACTTTAACTCATAAGCTACCTTCCCAAAGTGACTCACAATTCTAAATGGGCCAACATAACAGGGACTAAGTTCTCCTTCTTGACGAATCTCTTTACCTCCTTCATAGGAGAAATTTTCAAAGAAAATAAGTCACCAACATCAAACTCAAGATCCTTTCTCCTCCGATTTGCATAAGATTTTTGATGACTTTGGGTTGTCTTCAGCCTCTCTCAAATTAGTTGAACTTTCTCCATCACTAATACAAGATCGACCAAGAACACACAAAAACATACACCCAAAATAGTCCACTTAGTCAAGAAATCATGGACCCTTTTGGATGACCCCTCTCAGATTCAAGATCAACAACAAGAACACAATATAAGGAGGTATTTAACACATATTTTCCATCCAGCAACCAAACTAAATTATCAACACAAGACAAGAATGACTATATAACAAAAAAAAGAAAGTTAGGGTTTACATTAACAATACAAGAAACCGATGGATACAACAAGAGACAAGATAGTTAGCTAAACAATCGAGGGTAAAATCTTAAAACCCCAAGAGCCTATTCCACTCTTGAACCTTTAACACCACACATATCAAATACCTAACTCCTACGTTGACACAAGAGGGACTTGTGCCTCCTCTCAACACCCTCTCAAGCCAACAATACAAACACAAGTGAATCTCACTTGTGTAGCCCTAGTTTTGGTTTTAGAGCTTCTAAGAGAGAACTAAAGTATTACAATATTACAAGTCTAAAAAATAATCAACTAAGGAGCAAAAGACCTAAAATGTTCTATTTATATTACACCTCAAATAAAAGGAGAAAAGACAAAAAAGCCCTTTAATGACTAAGTGAACATTTAGGTGCCTATGTAGTGTCCATTATGGACGGTTTTGGAATCCCATCACACTTAAATGTTTGCACCTTCTCAGTTGAGTCCAACAAGCTAAAAAATATGTCTATCTACAAGGTCGTACTTGTATCATCCTTTTCACCTTGAAAGGAGTTTGACCTTAAACTCATGGCTTCACCAACACATGTTTTGATACCAAATGATACAGCATCGACTAAGAACACATAAAAACATACACCCAAAACAATCCACTTAGTCAAGAAACCATGGACTCTTTTGGATGACCCCTTTCGGATTCAAGATCAATAACAAGAACACAATATAAGAAGGTATTTAACACCTATTTTCCACCCAGCAACCAAACTAAATTATCAACACAATACAAGAACAGCAATATAACAACAACAATATAGTCACGATTTATATTAATAATACACAAAACCGGTGGATACAACAAGAGACAAGATAGTTAGAAAGACAATTAAGGTATAATCTTAAAAACCCAAGAGTCTATTCCACTCTTGGACCTTTAACACCACACACATTAAATACCTAACTCTTACGTTGACACAAGAGGGACTTTTACCTCCTCTCAACACCAACGTCTCAAGCCAACAATGCAAACACAAGTGAATCTCACTTGCCTAGCCCTAGTTTCGATTTTGGAGCTTTTAAGAGAGAACTAAAGTGTTATAATATTAGAAGTCTCAAAAATAATCAACTAAGGAGAAAAAGACCTAAAATGTTCTATTTATATTACACCTCAAATAAAATAAGAAAAGATAAAAAGGCCCTTTAATAACCAAGTGAGCATTTAGGAGCCAATGTAGTGTCCATTATGGACGGTTTTGGAGCCCTATCACACTTAATCATTTTCCACCTTCTCGGTTGAGTCCAACAATCTAAAAAATATGTCCATCTATGAGGTCATACTTATATCATCCTTTCTACCATGAAAAGAGTTTGACCTTAAACTCACGGCTTCATCAACCTCACGACTCCTCCATAGAATCACCTCCTCATTTTCTATCTCAAAGCTTGAAGGCTTAGTCAAGGACTCCTTGAGTTCATCAAGCATGTGTTGGTTATAAAGTTGCTTGGTATCTCTTCTAGCAAGCACATGATCATGTACCTGCATACAAGAAAAGGCGGTACTAGGAAAAATGCTAGCACCTACGTTTGTGAGAAATAAAGGATTCCCAAGGTTAAGTCCCAAAAGTGAGAACCCCTTGTCTCTTTGCTCCTTAGTTCCCTCTCCTTCTCCTCTACTCCTACTCTCGGTCCTTCTCTTTCTCTCCTTCTTTCTTTTTTTCTCCAACTCTCTAACTTATTGACTAACTTTAGCCACTTGTATCAGTGAGAGAGGGTAGAGTGTATACCTTTATCCATGGTGCTCTAAAGTGTAGCTATTGGCTCGTCCATCATTCAAGGTAGCTTTATTATATTTCTATGGTCTCCCCAACAATAGGTGGCATTCTTACATAGGAATAATATCACACAACACCTCATCAAAGTAGTTGCCTACCTTAAACTGTATCACCACTTGTTGGTTTACCTTTAACTTCCCATACTCATTTAACCATTAAAGGTTTATGGACTGGAATAACGGATAGTGGACAGCCTCAAGACATCAACCAAGGAACTACTAGCAATATTGGCACAACTACCTTCATCAATAAGCATAGAACACACAACCCCCTTAATAAGGCATTTGGTGTTAAAAAGGGTTTTCCTTTGACTAGGATCACCCAAAGCGTTACTAATAATGTTCTTCTTAGCTACAAAGCATGGCACTTCAAGCTCACCATCACACATCCAAGCATCTTCCTTCTCTCCTTTCTTTGGCTTCTTGGGTTCTACCCTCTCTCTATGTTGAGATTGATTATC
Organism: Capsicum annuum; assembly: GCF_002878395.1. NCBI lineage: Eukaryota > Viridiplantae > Streptophyta > Magnoliopsida > Solanales > Solanaceae > Capsicum > Capsicum annuum. The sequence continues at coordinate 184,650,159 of NC_061117.1, read as the reverse complement.
AATATCCGTTGGTTCAAGTCCCACCTTCTCCCCAAGAAAATAAAATTTCTCCTTCCATAGAATCACATTTCTCCTATTCAGAAACTCACTAGCCTTGTGTCCCCAACCTTGATATTTCAAACATTGAAAGCCCTTAGAATTAGGAAAGGAATATGGTTTACCTTTATTTCTCAGGGGGTACCTTTGTTGAGCCTTGTTCTCAGCTTGGGAAGCCTTGGCCTCGGGTTGTTCTACATTATATGAGTCACTCTTGTCATTGTGCCAACCCGAGGGTGATTGGGCCTTAAACTTGGACCTCGATTTCTCCCACAACTCTCTTTTAATTTCCAATGCTTCTTGGAAGATGGCATCAAGGGTGTAAAAATTGTGAAGTGTCAAATGTGAAGAAATATCTCTATTCAACCCCACCTTGAATCAAATAATGTCATGACTCACTTACTTCCCTCTATGATCAAGTTTCAAAATAAGTTGTTGGAACTCATCACAGTAAGCCATGACGTTTTTGTTTCCTTGCCTTAAGTTATACAACTTGGCAAGGAGCGCTTGATAATATCTTTCAGGTAGGTACCTTTGTCTCATGAGGTACCTTCCTCGAAACCAAGAAGGGGGCAGCCCCTCAACCAATACATTGCCAAAATACTTAACATACTCCCACCATATAGTAGCATAACCCTCAAAGTGAGCAATCACATAGCAACTCTTCTTCTCCTTGGTAAAATCATTGACTTGGAAGACCCTCTCGCATGTGGATTCCCATGCAAGAAAATCTATGGGATCACTCTCACCCTTGAAGATTGGAAGCCCTATTTTGATAGTATTTAGCCCTACTTCACAATTTTAGTTCCCTTGTTGGTTCCAATAACCAACTCTTCCTTCTGGATAATGAACTTCGCTTAGATCAACATGTTTATCCCATATTTATTCCCCTCTCATGTAAGCATCATCAAATGGACCATACCTTTATATTGGATAGGCTATTTAGGTTAAGTGGAGCTTGTAGTAGCTAGATTGGATTTGGTGGAAAGTGAGGTTTTTAGTTAAGTGGAGTTTGGTTAGGAGGGTTCGGGTTTTGGGATGGAACTTGGGTTCTAAGTCCTTGTTGGAATTGGTGAAGTGGTGGGTGGATTGGTCTCTCATGGTCTCAGTTTTGGGATTAAAATGGGGTTTGGTTTGTGGCATTGGATGGTATTCTCGGTGGGTGGAACATTTGGTGCAAGGCCTCGGTAGTAATGGTTGGGGAAATGTTTTGAGGGGTGGAAGGTCGACTCTTTTGGCTTCCCATACGGTCTAATCTCCCACTCATTGATGCCACACTTGTATCTAATTTCTGAAGACCCACATTCAACCTAGCCATATCTTGGGACATAGTTTCAAGGTGAGCTAAGATGAGATTGATGGCATTACTATCCATTGTTTGAGCATTTGAAGCCTAGGGTTCCATTGTGATTGTATCGGAAATACAATTCACCAAATCAGTCCATAATGTCACACACAATAATAAAACACAAAACCTACAAAACAAAACACACTTTAGTTCAAAACAACCTCACTATTCTCTCACCCATCTTGTGGTCTTATACTTGATGTCACAAATGTTAGCAAGTCGGCTCGTAACTCGTGGTGAGTCAAAGAGTAAGTCTACACCTTAGTCAGAATAGATTCTTTGTTTGACGACTCAATAAATTAATGTCCGAACTTAAACCAGGAAGTACTACGAATTTAAAAAACGACAAAGGCACAAAAGGAATATAGACACAAAAAATGGATTCAAAGGACTAATTGACAATCTAGTAGGAGTTTACTACTTATTAATTAGTTCTAGGATCAACTAATGAAACCAAGAATCAACAATTAGAAACTAGAAAAAAATCCAAATTTGAGCTTAATATTGATGGTGAACAGTAATTAGGATGACATGGCAGTGTGCAATTGGTCTCGATCCCACAATACTTTATTCACAAATTTGAAATTTTATTCTTCACACAATTTGGAATGGAAGACAATTAGTAATGGAGGGAAAAATACAAGTCTTGAGTCCTTTGTAAGTTTAATTTCAAAAATATGATCTTCACTTGTACTAGTTCCACCAAACAAAGCTCCTTGATTTAAGGATAGTAGTTGAAGAAGTCGATGTCAAGACTAGGAAGTGATGGTTCAAGTCTCACAAACACACTTTACAACTTTTATCTTCACTCCTTTTGAATCTATTTACACTTTTTGTTGGTTTAAGTATGTGAAGATATGAATAACAATATGAATACAACAAGAAATTTCCAATAATACAACAACAACACACCAACAACGTCCCCCAATCTTCAATAACAAGACATAACATACGGCCACTTCAAGTTCACAACAACAAGGTCAATATTATAAGTTCAACTTTAGATCTAGACACCTTTTGTGTTAGTGAGAAATAAACCAACACAAGAAACACACTATACAAAAAAAAAATCTACTAGATCTAGTACAAATCTCGGCCAAGACAACTTCACAAGAACAACAAGTCTCGGCCAAGGTCCATCAACAACTCAATGTTTCTAACTTTGGTAAGATCTTCCAAAGATTGATTTTGTTAAAACAAAATCAAGCCTTGAGCTTTGATACCAAATGATACAAGATCGACCAAGAACACACAGAAACATACACCCAAAATAGTCCACTTAGTCAAGAAACCGTAGACCCTTTTGGATGACCCTTCTCGGATTCAAGATCAACAACAAGAACACAATATAAGGAGGTGTTTAAAACCTATTTTCCAGCTAGCAACCAAACTAAATTATCAACACAATACAATAACAACAATATAACAACAACAAGATAGTCATGGTTTACATTAACAATACAAGAAACCGATGTATACAACAAGAGACAAGATAGTTAGCTAGACAATTGAGGGTATAGTCTTAAAAACCTAAGAGCCTATTCCACTCTTGGACATTTAATACCACACACATCAAAGACCTAACTCCTACATTGACACAAGAGAGATTTTACCTCCTCTCAACACCAACGTCTCAAGCCAACAATGCAAACACAAGTGAATCTCACTTGCCTAGCCCTAGTTTTAGTTTTAGAGCTTCTAAGAGAGAACTAAAGTGTTACAATATTACAAGTCTCAAAAATAATCAACTAAGGAGCAAAAGACCTAAAATGTTCTATTTATATTACACCTCAAATAAAAGGAGAAAAGACAAAAAGGCCCTTTAATGACCAAGTGAGTATTTAGGCATCTGTGTAGTATCCATTATGGACTGTTTTGGAGCCCTATCTAACTTAAATGTTTTCCCATTCTTGGTTGAGTCCAACAAGCTCAAAAATATGTCCATCTATGAGGTCGTACTTGTATCAATCGCCTCAAACACTAAATCTAGACCTATCAAAGTAGCCCCACCTACTTCAAACCATCCAATAGGAGATCTATATCTCCTCCCATAGTGAGCCTCAATCGAAGATATCTAAATACTGGAGTGATAGATGTTGTTGTAAGCAAACTCAATCAAAGGTAAGTGGTTATCCCAACTACCCTTCAAATCAATAACATAGGCCCTCAACATGTCCTCCAAAGCTTCAATGGTACATTCTGCCTGACCATCTGTCTGAGAATGAAAAGTTGTACTGAGATGTACTTAAGTACCAAGTCCCTTCTGAAAAGCCTTCCAAAAGTGAGAGGTAAACTGAGTTCCTCTATATGAGATGATAGCCAAGGGAAATCCATGCTACTTTACCTAATCCCTAAGATAGAGTCTAGCATAATCCTTAGATAACAATAAAAAATAAACTAGAAAGAAATAGGCTGACTTATTCATTCGATCTAGAATGACCCATACTGAATCATACTGACGACACGTACAAGGGAACGCTGTCATAAAAAAATTTCACCACCTCCTACTTCCAAGTGGGGATTCTAAACTCCTGGAGTGTACTACTAGGCCTTTGGTGCTCAACCTTAACCCGCAGACAGTTCGAATACTTAGCCACAAACTCTATAATATCTTTCCTCATACCACTCCACCAATAGATCACCCATAAATCACGATATATCTTAGTGTTTTCGGGGTGAATAGAATTCCACACAACATGCACTTCAGCCAAGATTCATTGTCTCAGACCATTAACACACGAAACACATGGTCTGCCGTGATAATAAAGCACACCATCTCCTCCTTGGGAGAAAACCTCTACCTTCTAGTATATAATTGCCTCCTTCAACTTGACCAAACTAGGATCCTTATCTTGTTTTTCTTTTACCTCAGCAACCAATGAAGATTCTGAACCCATATGCTACCTTTGGCTAAATCAATCAACCAAAATTCTATTCTAGCAAGTCGGTGAACCTCATATACTAACTCCTTCTTGTCATTCTCAACATGCACAACACTACCCATAGAAAATCTACTTAGGGCATCCACCACTACATTGGCCTTGTTCGGATTATATAGCATACTCATATCATAATCTCTTAACAACTCAAGCCATCTTCTCTGACGATGATTTAGATCTTTCTGTATGAAAACATACTATAAACTTTTGTGATCCGTGAATACATCAACATGAACCCCATAAAGGTAATACCTCTGAATCTATAAAGAAAATACAACAGTTGCCAACTCAAGGTCATGGGTAGGATAGTTTTTCTTATGAGGATTAAGTTGTCTAGAGGCGTAGGCTTTAACCTGAGATCTCTACCTTAAACATAACCAAAACCAACTCAAGAAGAATCATAATACACTAAGAACCCATCTATGCCATTTGGCAGAGCTAAAACTAGAGAAAAAATGAGTTGAGTCTTTAACTCCTGAAAACTCTTCTCATAAGAATCTGACCGCTAAAATGTAACTTTCTTCTAGATTAGTTTAGACATTGGAGAAACAACAGATGAAAAACCTTTAACAAACTATCTGTAACAGCCATCTAAACCTAAGAAACTCCTAATATCTGATAGAGAGATGGGTCTAGGTTAGTTTCTCACTGCTTTGGTCTTTGTAGGATCAACTCGAATGCCATAATCTAAAAGAATATGACAAAGAAAGGCTACTGAACTTAACCAAAATTTGCACTTACTACGGGAATAGACAAGGATATCATTAATAAAGACTGTGATGAACATGACCAAGTACTTCTTGAACACTGTATTCATGAAGTCCATAAAAGCTGTAGGGGCATTCGTTAGTCCAAAGGACAAGACTAAGAATTCAAAATTACTATACTGAGTTCTGAAGGCAGTCTTCGGAATGTCATATTCTCTGATTCCAAGCTAATAATAGCCAGATCTGAGGTCTATCTTAGAGAAATAATTTTATGCTGAAGTTAGTCGAACAAGTCATTAATCCTGGGGAGAGGATAATTATTATTGATTGTGACTTTGTTTAACTAACGGTAGTCAATGCATATTCTGAGAGAAACATCTTTCTTGTACATGAATAGAACAGGATTACCCCATGGTGAAATATTTCGCCTAATGAAACCCTTATCCAAGAGATCCTTTAACTGCTCTTTTAGTTTCTTAAGCTCAGCTGGAGACATTCTATAAGGTGAAACGAAGATAGGCTAGGTATCTGGAAGGAGATTTATTCTAAAGTCAATTTCTCTTTCAGGAGGAACTCCTAAAAGATCTTCTAGAAACATATCAGGGAACTCATTCACTACCAAAACTGACTCAAGACTCAAAGTTTCAGAATTTGAGTCCTTTACTTGGACTAGATGATAAATACACTCCGTGGATATCATCTTTCTTTTCTTAAGATAGGAAACAAATTGACCCTTTAGCATGGAAGTACTACCCCTCTATTGAATAACTAGTTCATTAGAAAACTGGAACTGAACAACTTACTTTTTGCAATCAACTGAGGCATAGCATGAGTGGAACCAATCCATGCTGGGAATGACGTCAAAATTAGTCATCTATAACTCCACAAGATCAACTAAAGTAACTTTTAGAGACACCGTGATCGAGCAATTTCTGTATACCCGTCTGGCTATAACAGACTTACCCACTGGAGTAGACACTGAGAAAGTCTCTACTAATGTTTTGAGACTGACACCAAACATCTATATAAAAAGTCACAAAGAAAAGTGAAGCTCCAAGGTCTAATAATGCATAAACATGGAGATGGAAGACTTGTAAAATAACCGTAACCATGTTAGGAGAACTTTTCTACTCATGCCGAGTTTGGAGAGCATACAGTTTATTCTAGTCCTGCCCAATGGTGGCACTGGAAGTGGCATCCTGTTGAGTTAGGCGACCTGTTGGAGCTGATGAAAAGTTGGACTGACCCTGCTTGTGAACATCTTTACCATTCTGGCCAACCATCAGTCTATCCTTGATCCGGTGGCCTGTCTTACCACACCCAAAATATCCATCACTACCTGCCCTGTACTCTTTCTGATGATGCCTACTATATTTTGACAAAGCAGATTAGTTTGATCACTATTCATGCTACCATGAGTTTGAGAGTCTGGCACTCTACCTTAATTATCTTTCCTAAACTTAGGCACCGAGCCGCTGTCTGAAGATGGGGATGGAACTAAAAATTTCAGAAGGAACTGAGAATGGTTACCACCTTCTAACTTTGGCTGAGAAAAGCTAAAACTACCTGTCCTTGCCTTTTTATTCTCTCTTTATTTCTCCTTAATTTTCTCTTTCTTAATTTAGTAAGCATGAACCATAAGTCTAGATAGGTCTATCTCCTTAATTAATATGGTGGTCCTACACTCCTTGTCTATATTATCAGATACACTAGATACAAACTTACTCATCCTAGACCTAGAGTCAGCCACCATAGTTTGAGCATACTTCACCAACTGAGTGAACTTGATCAAGTATTCCTTCATACTCATACTACCCTGCTTCAAGTTTATAAACTTTTGAACCTTAGCTTCCCTAAAATCCAGGGGGAAAAACCTATCTAAGAAAGTTATGGCAAACGCTTCCCACTCAATAGGTCCTATATCAATGACCACATCTTCCTTCCACTATTTGAACCAAGTGTGGGCTACTCCCTGCAACTGATATGCAGCTAAGTCTGAACTCTTACTCGAAGTGACACCCATGTTGTCTATCACTTTTTGCACAACATCCAAAACTCTTGCGGATCCTCCTCAGACTTGGATCTAAAAAATAAAGGGAATTTATTCAAGTGAAATCTCGAATTCTAGCTGCAGCTATATTCACCACTGGATTGGCTGGGGAAACAGCATGCTGGTTTTTTTAGGTAACTACAAAATGGGCTAAGGATTTAAAATGGCCCTGAACTCGGCATGAGAGACATAGTTGTTTAGGGGATCTTCTTGAACAGGTGGCGGTGTCGGTTGATCCCCAATCTTTCTTCCATTATTTAATCTGGGAGTCATTGTCTGTAAACAAAATGAAGGACAAGTTAGAAAAAAGGAATTCAAAAGAGCCCATACCCTTTTGCATGACATAAATATTGATAGAAGGGAAACTTTCTAAAAATGTCTCGTAGCCTCATATTCATAAGTGTGACGCGCTTTAAACCCATGCATAAGACTCTAATCAATGCGGGTTTCAGATACCCTAGGACACTCTAAAACCTTAGTCTCTGATACCAAGTTTTGTCATGACTCGAGGCTACCCTTAGTCACAACACAATGCTTAAGGCCATAAATGACCCCAAGCTTACCCTTGATCTAGTACCTGCTGTGAGCACTTAATAGAATGATAATAAAAAAACATATGCTGAATATAAAATGATAAAGTATTAGCAATTGGAATACTAAAATAAATATAAAATGACCTTTCTGAAGTATCTGATAAATACTGGAAACAATATTGTCTTTCTGAGAACCTCTAAACATACAGAGTTGATAGGAAAAAACCCCAACTAACTCCAACTGACTGAACATAAAGAAATAATAAAATAACTGAAATAATATGTCACGTCCTCGATGGATGAGGACTCACCACTACTGTTGTAAGGAGCTGCTGAGCTGTCTAGGGATGCTCAAGAAACTATCTGTCCAAACCTATCTTATAAGACAACATAGCACAAGAGAAAAATATGTGATCAGTACTTTGAATGTACTGGTACGTAAGGAAGAACTAACTGGAATACATATGGCAATCAAACATAGGTGCATGGACATGTAAGACTAAGAATACAAGATGAGGTAAAGCATGAACTGAATTTAATCTGTAAGACTGACTGACTGAATAACTGAGAATCTGAATACTTGGTAAAGCAAACCTAAACTGATGATGACAGAGTAGAACTGAAACTATGAGAGATCTCATGTAACCGACATACCCTAATATGACCTAATCGGGGTCCAACTTGCAAACACAGTTGGAAGGGTGTCAGTACCTTGCCACGCGTACTAACACTGGCTGCGTGAATCCACTAAAATTGTGTCCCGAAGGACTGGGAATTCACCCTCTACTAGAAGGTTCCCCTAATATAATGTCAACCCTCACCTGGTAGGAAGACCTCTAAAAACCTATGATGGCTATGTAGTTCTGGAACTCAGGGACTGCTACTAGAGTAACACCCTCTACTGGCTAATGAGCCTCCATCCCTAGGTTCACTCGATGCTAAATCCTAATCCCAACTAAACTGGCACTATTACTGATAAGGCTAACTAAACATATTAACTAATAGTGCTCAACATGATCATAACAAACTGAGTATTACAGTAAAATTATGAAAAGACTGACTCGTTACTTGAAATGTCAGAAACATGAGTAAACATGTACGTATCAGGTATTCATAGCCCACCAGCATCGAATTATATTTAAATATAATTACACCATAAAAAATACTCATAGAAAGTCATAATTTGGGAACCCAGAATATAATACATTTAAATAACTGATAATCTTGTGAATTACAACATAGGGATAAGTTAAACTTAGGACAACATCATGTTTACATGATTTAATACGTGAATTTGAAAAATTGATATGGTATTGACCAAACATGACATGAGAGTTTGGAATTTAAATTAATTAAAATTATAATTCACATGAAAGAGCTAATAGCATGGCTCAAATATAAACTCCATAAGGAAATATGGTAAATATCATGACTTTCACTGAATTACATTATAGAAATGAGTAAAATTCATACTACAACCCAAAATAAAGGATTTTTAGGACTCAACAGGTGAAAGGAGTCCATTAATAAATACCCCACATATCTGAAATTTCTTGGCTTGCGAAGAGAGCTTGAATTTTGAGACCTGAAAAATGACTTGATGAGGGGAAACCTTAATCTTGATGTTCTTAAAGATGGAAGAAGGTAAGTGGTTCTAATTTATTGGAAGGAGGAAAATATCACCTCTTTAAGGGTTATATGTCATGGCTGGGAATTATAACAGGGAAAAATACCAAAAATCCTTTTAACTGAACATTATAGAAATTGATCGTTAGTTTTTATGACTCAACCATATGGCTCATATGTTAGGGTATGACTAGGCCCATCAACTCGTAAACTGGACAGAATCAAAGATGGTGCACACTAATCATCATAGAGTGGTAATATATGACTAGTAACATCTCCATAAGACTTGTAGGGCTCCACTCATATCTTGGACAAAATCTTAGGAAGCATACACTATTAATCTCGCGACTTCACTTCATGTGACTAATATGATATATGTACAACTTAAGGACATGAGTCTTACCTAGAATAGAATATTAACAAATTCATACTGTCTTGGATATGACTACAATATACGACTCATATGTTGTACGTACGACTCAAGGGCATGAGTCATATGTTGTACAGTGGCATTTAGGCACGGGGTATTACACACTCATACCTTCATAGTGAGCTACACAATTTTCTTTAAGCCCAAATTAAAATAATTTGCATACAAACCAATCCAATAACTTAAGAGTCATTCATTAAGGCATTTACCACTTGGTATCGTCATACCAATATGCTTGCTAGCTAAATTTAAGATGCCAAGCTATTTCACATAACAACATTGACTCCAAGTTCCATTAAAAGACAATACATGGCCACCAAGACTATTCAAATTAATTTTTATATTCATTTATCCATTGATGCAATGCATTGAGTTCAAAATCAAGTTAAGCCATGCAACTTTTCATAAATAAAAAACTCAAATTTACTATGTGGGTTGAGGTTCATGCTACTCCAAGTCAAAATTCATCCAATTTGGGGAGATCCATGTTCTCCATTCCAACCATTTAAACAATATGCCAAATCAGTCTTAAAAAGATCAATTTAAAGTATGAATAATGAATTCGAAGCAAGAAAAAAGTAAGTCAATCAATAACAACAAAAAACCCTCAACCCAATTTAAATCACATGAAAATCCATTCAATTCATATCACAATGTAAAATTAAAATTTCGAGGAAGAAAAACATGCCTAAAATACATAAGGAATTGGAAATAATTTAAAGTTTGGATCTCGAATGTAACGCACCGAATCTGGTACCCAGAATGTTACACAATGCTCATGAACCTGAAGAACCACAAGCTAACCCATGACTGATATATGTACTTGTATACTGCATAATATACTAGATAAATGCAGAAATAAAGGATCTAAGGCCATAAGGTTCACACTAAATCATAATTGAAATAATAATATCTGAATAGTATGGTATATCGATACCAAAACAAAACTGAAAACAACTGAAGTGTGAATTAAATCTAAAAGTATCTAAGAACTGTCTGAATATAGAGTTGACGGAACATGTCTCCAACTAACTCCATCTAGCAAATATGAGCTGAAATAAATAATAACATAAAGTAATGATCATGTCCTCAAAGGATGAGGACTCACTGTGAATTCTAACTGTGGAAATTGGGATGCTACTGATGCTCTGGAGCTCGTGCTTCTAAAATTATGGTATAAGACACCATAGCACAAATGCGTCAGTACTTTGAATGTACTGGTTTACACGTGAGATAGGCTGAATGCATGGGGTTCATATGTATGAACAATATTAACTGGCTGACTAACATGAACGTGAGAATGCATGCATGAATATATAATAATAATTGGTGAGATCGTGAAAACATGATTAATGAGTCTGACTACTGATAACATGATTTAACTGATATATCTGATAACATGGGTGACTGTATCTGATAGTTCTGAACCTGATGGAACTAGCTGAGTTCCCTACTGTATCTGAGTTGATTTTATCTGACAATCTTGAGATCTGAAGAACTATCTGAGTTCTTTTACTGAGACTGATTCTGAAACTATGCGAAATAGTTATCTAACCGACATACCCCTGATAAGCTATTATAGCTAAATTGGGGTCCAACCTGTAACCTCAATTAGAAGGGTGTCAATACCTTGCCACTGGTAAGGACAAGCTATGGGTGACCCTCATCTGATAGTGTCCCCTAAACGAGAATGGTGGGACCCTCATCTAACAGTGTTTATCTACCTTATCAACCCTCATTGGACAGTGTTGATGTCTCAACCTATGTTGGCTACATAGTTCTGGGATGCAAGGATGACTTCTAAAAATCACTCCCTTATCTGATAGTGTGTGTTCCCATCCTTGGATTTAACCCGTGTTAATACCTACTCCTATCTGAATAGACTCTAAACATGATTAACTGAATTGAGTTACTGAGTTTACTGGATTCCGTTGACTGATGGAATACTACTGAATCCTGTTAGTCTAACTGAGTTCATGAGATTACTGAGATTTCCTAAGTTGTGAGACTGACTGAAGTCTACTGAACATGGCTTGATTGAGAATATTGTAGAAACATGACATGGTTCTAGGCACACAGCTATATTATTCGGGTACAAGTACCCCCAGGATTCGATAGAAGGAAACTAACATAATTTGACACTCTTGAACACATGACTAGAGTCCATAATTCATTGACTAGAGTCCATAATTCATCATATAATAGTTGGAGAATATTTGATGAGGCACTTGAATGCCTCAAGTTAATACATGGGCAAAAGAGCACATAATCATGGCTTGCTTACATACTTCTAGTATCATGTACATTTCATCAAACAAGCATAAAGCATAATCACTGATATGGAAGTCATGTTAAACATGAGTAACTTGCAGGCATTTAACATTTAAACATAATTGAGTTATTATATAGGATTTCTATTATACTAAGCATTTTATCAAACACCTTGCATGCTCCATTTAAGGCATAGGTATGATCATCAATTAAATACAATAGGATTCCACAATTTAACTTCATTACATGAAAATCAACCCTAAATGAACATGGTTTCATGAAAACATGATAAATATCCAATCGTGGTAGTTATACAATCATAACAACATGAACATAGTCACTTTACCACATAGATATCATGATATATAATTTAAAAGACGATTCTTGGGCTTCATGGATGAAAGAAATCCATGAATAAACACTGTGCATACCTTAGTTCTTGGTTTCGTGAAGATTGATTGAGAGACTTTCTTGAAATTGAATCTCTAATTGAAACCCTAGCCTGTTCTTAAGAGAAAATTGAGAGAAACTAGTATACTTCAGGTGAAGAGTAGCTAAATCACGTATTATTGGGTTTAAATAGGGGTGGAAAATTGACCCTTTTAACCCTTGGACACGTATTTTACAAATTGTAAAAATTTCCTAAACTGGACCCTTGGCGCAATGCGGCACTATCGCATCGTGTCATTGGAATTTGACAACTGGGAAATTGGGAAATGGCGCGATATGGAGCCATCATGTTGGCCCTTCTTTTGCGACCTGCAACTTTGGTGCGATGCAGAGAGATCACGCTGAGATACTGGAAAAGGACAATTGACATTTTAGCTTGTGGCGTGGCATGCCACTGACCAATATGGCATTGTTTTACAACGGGAACTTGAAATAGTCGTAACTTCTGACCCGGTTATCGGATTTGGGCGAATCTAATGTCGATAAAAATCTTATTGAATTTTCCACATGAAAAAAAAGTAAAAATCTTGAAAATTCCTCATGGAGTAAACATAATTCAATTAAGAAGCCAATACTAGACATTGTTGGGATGAAATTAGCTAGGAACTTTGGGGTATTACATTGAATGATGAGTTTTTTGTGAAACCATGAAGCTTTATTGGGTTTTGATTTTACGAGTGAAAGAGAATGATTTGATCTTTCAAAATTGAAGAAAAGATACTTATTTTATGTCTAAAGGTCATACAAAAGGTAAAAATACCAAAATCCCCTCATCCCAAATGAAAAATATAGTTTGCACAAAAATAAAATATCACCGTGGCACAGCTTTATTACGGAGGTTGTCCTCCATCACACCAATTTTGTAGAGGTTAACCTCTGTGGAACAGTGATATCATGAAGTCTCACTGCCTCAAAGTTTCAAAATATCCACGAACATGGGAGAGTCAAAAATAAAATGATAAAAAATTTTAATTGTCTTAGACTATCCCTCCCCCTCCCCCCTTAGGATCATTCATCCCTGAATGGTGAGTTAGGATACTTGTAGTATGAGATTAGCAAGAATGCATCAGAATCAAATGATAAACTCAAATTTTTGACAAGAGGGAAAAAATATTCATACCTTAAGCATATTCATTAGACACGGGGAACAAGAAGCGATACTTGGACTTCATATCTTCCTCAGCTTCCCATATAACCTCTTCTACTTTTTGATTTCTCCAATGAACCTTCACTGAAACTAACTACATCCTTGGTCCTTAATCTAAGAACTTGCCTATCCAATATTTTCACCGAGACATCCTCATAGGATAAGGAATCTGTAACACCAACATTATCAATAGGTACTATCAAAGAAGAATCACCCACACACTTTTTAAACATCAACATATGGAATACCGGATGAGTAGAGCTCAAACTTACAGGCAAATCCAACTCATAAGCAATACATCCAATTCTTCTCAAAATCTAATAGAAACATATAACTAGGACTAAGTTTCCCCTTCTTCCCACACCTCATGACTTCTTTTATAGGAGAAACCTTCAAGAACACCCAATCTCTATCAAACTTCAATTCCCTTCTCCTCATATCCGCATAAGACTTTTGGAGAATTGGAGAAGTCTTGAGTCTTTCTATAATTACGATTACCTTCTCCATAGCCTAATGAACCAAGTCAGGGCCAAACAATCTAGTCTCAAATCATCCAAAAGGAGACCTACACCTCCTACCCTAAATAGACTCAAACGGGGACATCTGAATACTCGAATAATAACTGTTATTGTACACAAACTCAATAAGAGGTAAATGATAAACTCAACTACCCCAAAATCAATGACACAGGCTCATAGCATATCTTCTAAAGTTTAAGTAGTCTGATCTAATTGTCTATCTATTTGAAGGTGGAAATTGGTACTAAGGTTCAACTTAGTTACCAAACCTTTCTAAAACAAATGCCAAAAGTGAGAAGAAAATTGTGTACCTCGGTCTGAAATAATGGACACATGTGCTCCATGCAACTTCATAATCACTTAGATAAACAACTTTGCATAATTCTCTCTAGAGTTATTAGTCCTCATAAGAAAGAAGTGAGCAGACTTAGTCATCCTATCCACAATAACCCTATTAGAATTATTCTAATTGCGACACCATGGAAGACCCGTAAAAAAATCCATGTTAATCATCTACCATTTCTACATGGACATCTCCATCTCTTGAGACATCCAACTAGGCCTCAAATGTTCAACCATAACTTGATAACAGACCATACACTTAGCCACAAATTTCACCACATCTCTCTTTATATTATTCCATTAATATATCTCATTTAAAAGTATGGTATATCTTTGTTGAACCCAAATGAACTATATACCTTGACTTATGAGCCTCAGTCAAAATCCTTTACTATAACCCATTAACATTTGGAATGCACAGCCTACCTTTATACCTTAAAATGCTATCTCCCATAATCTAAAATTCCAGGACTTTTTGTTGACTCACCTTATCCTTAATCTGCATCAGAATAGGGTCTAAAACCTATTTTTCCTTCACCTTAACACTAAGAGATGGCTTTACGACTTCCTAAACAATCACTCCCCCATCCTCAGAGTCTAGAAGACAAACTCCCAAATTAGCAAACTGGTGAATATCCTTCACCAATCCTCTTATTTTCTCATCTACATAAGATAAGCTCCCCATGGACAACCTTCTAAGAGCATCAACAACCACATTAGCTTTAGCTGAATAGTAGTGAAGACTCATGTCATAATCTTTGAGTATTTCAAGCCACTACCTCTGCCTGAGATTCAAATTCCTCTGAGTAAACACATATTGCAAGCTTTAATGATTTGAATAAATGTCCACAAGCACCCCTATACAAGTAATGGTGCCAAATTTTAAAAGCTAAAACCACTGTCGCCAACTCTAGATCATGAGTTGGTTCATTCTTCTTATGAACCTTAAGTTTGCTAGAAGTATAAGCTACAACCTTACCCTGTTGCATCAACACACAACCTAGTCCTACACGGGATGAATTAAAATACATAAAAAAAATATCAGTGCACTCAGGCAGGGTCAAAACTAGCATAAAAGTCAGCTTATCCTTCAACTTCTCAAAGCTATCCTCGCAAGCATCGGACCACTAGAACTTTACCTTTTGCTGAGTCAACTTCATTAACGGTGCGGCAACAGACGAAAAGCTCTCTACAAATCTCCTATAATATTTACACCTTCACAGTGAGCTACACAAAATACTTTAAGCCCAAATTAAAACAATTTGTACAAAAAACAATCAAATAACTTAGGAGTCATTCATTAAGATATTTACCACTTGGTATCATCATACCATTATGCTTGCCAGCTAAATTTAACATGTCAAACCATTTCACGTAACCACATTGACTCCTAAGTTCTATTTAAAGCCAATTCATGGCCACCAAGACCATTCGAATCCGTATTTATATCTATTTATTCATTAATGTAATGCATTGAGTTCAAAAGCAAGTTAAACTATGCAACTTTCCATGAATAAAAAAGGTCATATTTACCATGTGGGTTGAGGTTCATGCTTTTTCAGGCAAAAATTCATCCAATTTGGGGAAACCCATGTTCTCCATTTCAACCATTTAAATAATAACAACTCAAACTCCTCAACCTAATATCAAAACCCACAATTTAATATACATAAAAATCCATTCAATTTATGCCACAATGTAAAATTAAAGTTTGGGGAAAGAGAAACATGCCTGAAATACACAATGAATTGAAAACAATTTGAAGTTTGAAGCCCGGATGATGAATTTATTGTGAAAACCTTAGGGTTTCTTGGATTTTGAGTTTAAGAGTGAAAGAGAATGATTTGATCTTTTAAAACTTAATAAAAGAGGCTTATTTTATGTTTAAAGATCGTATAAGGATTAAAATATTAAAAGCGCCTCACCCCCAGTGAAAAAAAAACCTGCATGAAATTAAAATGTCACCATAGAACGGTCTTATTATGGAGGTTATCCTCCATAGCACACAAATATCATGGAGGTTAACCTTTGTGGAATGGTGATATCGCAGAGGCTCACTGCCTCAGAGTTCCAAAATAACATCAAACCCTTTCTGAAAATTTCAAAACTTTTCCAAATCACTCTTTTAACATCCCTAAACATAATTCAAGTAAAAAATTTACATTACGAATACGACAAGGTTAAAAATAAAATGACTAAAATTTTAAGGGTCTTACAAATATATAATTACAGAGTTGATTGATTGTGTTTATCAAGATATTTATTTTATTTGTTGATTTTACTTTTTTCAAATATTTCTTGAATACATACCGATGTATGCCCAATACTCAGAGTTAAGGAAATATCCCAATTCCATTTGATCCTTAAATTGAGACAACTCTGAGACCAAAATTAAAAGATGGAGAAATAAGGAGCTCTTGATCAAGAAGCCCTACTTGAGGGGGTTCATGGAGACTCAAAAAAATTAAATTAGCCACTACAACAATATGATGTTCAGGATACCACAAAATAAGTCATTAATCAATTAATGTCTAAGAAAAATTCTAGGAAAGCAGTTGCCCGTCGTGCAGCAAGGGAAAAAAAGGCTAGACAAGACGAGGCAAATCGTCAAGCTATACTTGATGTAAGGGGAAAATTGAGAAGAAATGGACAACAACCTCTCCAATAGTATTCTTCTGGTTATGATAATATCTAGGAAGACTTAGGGTATGAAGAGTTGATTGAAACAAGTGGAATCATTCCACTAGAATTGCTTTAAGATACTAAGTTTGACATCACGAGTATGATGATCCAACTACAAAATTAGATGAGTGTACTTGTTGGGCTGCCTACTATTTATGGAAACATGTATATCATGAAATTTGTAGGGGTCTGGACTTTATATAATCTACATGGTGTAAGCAAAAAGGTTATTCAACTGAGGCTATTTTTATTTTCTCTGGTGGGAGAAGCTACTCTATAGTTAGGTGAATTACTCCATGGATCTATTACTACTTAGAACAAGCTGCAGACTCAGTTCTTGGATACATTTTTCCTACCTTCCAGAATGCTGCAATTGAAAGATAAGGTATATAAATTCTGATAGTTGCATTCATAGACACTAAACGAGACTCACTTATTGTTCAAGAAAAATCTACAAAATATCCCCAATCACAGAATTACTAGTTTTAACTTGCTAGAGATCTTTTACAAAGCCTTGAATGCTAACACTATGGTTGTAGCAAACACTATCATTGGTGGGGCCTTCATGAGTTAATGATGGGAGCATGCTTCTGAAATCTTAGATCAAAATATAAAAACCAACCAATGGTGGCATACTCAAGAAGTAGACAGATCACCCAATACTTATGCAATTAGATCCTTCAATGAGTAGTGAGTACTAGATGAGATAGTAGCTTAAGAGGTATCACAGTTAAGGACTAATATTGGATTGCTTAATAAGCAATTTACAATAGTTGGAGTGAAGAAGTTTAATACATTATATGCATGATGTAAGGCTTCTAGATATTAAGATTCAGATAATGAAAAAGAGGCTAAATATCATAACAAAGAGGTGGAAAGTTCTTGATCTAAGGTTCAAAGGTCCAATCAAGATAATTAAACCTCTAGGAAATTATGGAGACAATTATAATAGGTTTGGGTATAGAGACAAGAGTAGAGATAGACATTGTTTGGAAATGGAAAGATAATTATAAAGACAAGAGTGGGTTTTATGTTCCATCAGAGAACTATAATGTTGAGTTTCAAAATTCAAGAATTGAAGCTTTGCTTGAAAAACTTGTTAAGGGGTTGGAAAGCCAAGAAAATTTCTTTAAAGTGCTTAGGGAAGACATTTCAGGTACGATCTAAAAAGTTAAATCTCATGTGAATGCCATTAAACAACTTAAGCAATAATTTGGAAAGATGTCCATTGCAGTAAACCTGTGTCAACTGGGCATACTTTCAAGCAAAACCAACCAAAATCTTAAGAATAATATTCATTGCCTAGCCATCACTACTCATAATAGTTAGGCTACTACTGATGCACCTATACATGTGGTCGATGATGAGGGGGATGAACCCGTGATCATTGATGATGTAGATAAAAATAAAGTAGAGAATATGGTGGTCAATGAGAATGCATATCAAAAGCCTTTAGTTGTTGCAAAAAGGCTAAGATTGAAAAATACAAGGGTAAGGTTACACCAGTATTTAATCTAATTCCATGACCTCTTCCTCCTTTCTCCAAAGATTGAAAAACATAAAGAGGACAAAAATATCAGAAGTTCATTTTAATGTTGAAGGATTGGTCGATAAATATCCCTCTTAAGAAAGCTCTAGAGCAAATGTTGAGCTATGTAAAATTTATGAAGGACTAGGTAACAAAGAAGAGGACTATAAGTTTTGATCCCATGAACCTGCTCTATAGTAGCGAAGAAGAAAGATTTGGGAGCTTTCATAATTCCTTGTACTATCGGGTCTTTGAATTTTTCATGGGCCATATGTGGCTTGGGTGATAGTATTAACCTAATGCTGCTAATCATTTACATGTATTTGGGGTTGGGGTTACCTAAATCTACCTTTATAAGACTATGATGGTAGATCGCACTGTGAAGAAGCAGTAGGAATATTGTGTGATATATTGGCGAAGGTAGCATTCTTCATATTTCTGGATGACTTTGTGATTCTTCACTGTGTGGTTGACTTTAAGGTTTTCATTATATTGGAAAGGACTTTCCTCATAACTAGACAGACATTAGTAGATATGGATACTACGCGCAGATAAAGTTTCAATTAAATAATGAGTAGGTTACTTTTAATGTATATCGGTCCATGAAGCATCCAAAGGACATGCGTATGATCTCTATTATAGATACCATAGATAATGATGAGTTGGTAGTTCCTATTAAGGAAAGACTCGGTGTCAAGGTACTTGCAGCGATATTAATAAATTTTAACAGTGATGGTATTGAAAAGTATAATAAGATGGTGAATGCACTTGTTAGTAAGGGTTCATACACTTATATACCAAAGAAATAGGATTTTGATCTGAACAATAGAGTAACCTTTCTAGCTAAATTTTCTATTGAGAAGCCTTACATTTTAGATCTAAAGGCTGATGTTGGGCGTATTTATACGTCTTAGCACCATAACTTACCCATGTTTTAGCTAAGTTTTGAGGATAAAATACATAATTCTTGCACTTTTAGTCTATTTTTAGTTAAGTGAGCTGACCTATGTGATTAGCATGCTTTTCAGGTACTAATGAGGAAAATTTCAGCACTTTGGGGACCTGTGGACAGCAAAGGAAAACTTCACATAAAAAGGAAAGCAGCTCTTGGACTGAATGTGACGCATGGGAACTTTTTCCCGGGCAAACTCAATATTTTTTAAATAGTTAAGGATGCAGTAGCAATTTATTAGAGAAGGATGTTATTAAAAGCATGATTGCTGAATTTTTAGTTCATTATTGACATTCTGTATTATTTTGAGAACAAGAATAGCAGCGTAGCTTGAGGACAGGGAGAGAGAAACGTGTTTCTCTCTTAATTTCACTAGTCAATATTCATCACCAAGATCGTTCTAAGTTTTGGTATGATGAATATTTCTATGTTGATTTCTGTTTTATTCATGAGTAGCTAAGCTTATTTGTTAGGGTTATGGAAACCTTGTAGTATACTCTCTATTGCTATGAGTTTGTGAATTTATGATGTGTCACGCCACTTATATCATTACTCTATTCATTTTAATTGCATTCTCATGGTTGCAAACATAGGGAATGCGCCATTATAGCAATAACTTGTTCGATAGAAAAGTTACTGTTTGGAAAAGAGAGTGTGACAAGAAAATAGGGTTTCCAACCTCTATTTTACACGTTAATGCCTTAGCAGGATTAACTTCTTGGAGAGTTCGTACAATTGGTTGTACACTTTGGATTCGAGAGAACTACGGTGAATAAATCCTTGATGGTTGAAAAACACTTGGATTTAGAATTAGAATAAGTCTTTCTATAAGTGCATGCATGTATAAAATTCATATTACTCATAGTTAATAGAGAAGTAGAAGCTACAAGGTGGGTATAACCCTAACTTGTCATTCTCTGTGATCAAATATAATTACACATATCATCTCATCGTTACACTGATAATATTATTGTGCACTTAAACCAAACCCCCTTACCTTGGAACCTTCGATCAACAGTCTAATAATAATCACAATACTTAGTGATCATAGTATTCCCTGTGGGATTCGACACCCAACCCAGTTGGGTTCTATATTTGACAGCGACCGCTTACACTTTCTAACGAGAGTTGTAATTTGGGCGTATCAAATTTTGGCGCCATTGCCGGGGAATACGGTTGTCAACTAAGTTTGTGATAGTTAATAGACCCTTTGGTCAAAGATTCTCAAATTTTACTTTTTGTTTGTTGTTTTTATTTTGTTCAAGTTTAGTGGATTGCATGCCAAATACACGAAGATCTAGTCAGCCATTATTACCTATAAATCCTGAACCACATCTCATTGGCAGAATGGATGTGCAACGTGACCTTGAAAGGATAGCTACTCAACAAGATCAGGCTAGATTAGCTGCATTGGCAGCTGCGCAAGTAAATCAACAGAATGCTAATAACCCAGGTCGGGTACCAAATCTTAATAATGAGGACCTGGATGATGATGAGTTATTAAATCCAATGCGTGCAGATGATGTGGTTGCACCAGTGAACAAGAATATCAACAGAGATCGTCAAGCTAGAATGAAACCTGAACGCCGAGCTGTTCAGGTTGCTTTTGATGATGATGATGACGATTTGGATGGGGCTGGTGCCACAAGGGCTATTATTCCTCCGCCCTTGACACCCGAAGCCAAGTTCAATATCACGAGCACCATGATCCAGCTATTGCAACTCAAAGGGTTATTTGGTGGACTTACAAACGATGATTCAAATATGCATCTGATTAATTTTATCTCAACATACAAATCATTTGACAATCCAGGGGTTGGACAGAATGCGATCCAACTGCGCTTATTTCCATTGTCTCTATCTGGAGAGGCAACTCTATGGTTAAACGGGCTAACTCCTGACTCTATTACAAATTGAAGGCAACTGAAAGAAGGTTTCCTAGAAAGATTCTTTCCGCCGTCCAGGAGAGCACAATTAAGAGATGACATAAGCAATTTCAGACAGCTTCTAACTGAAGCTCTCCACGAGACATGGGAGAGGTTCAAGAAGAAGCTTATGCAGTGCCCAAATCATCAGATGACCAATGTCCACTTGATGGAAATATTATATAGGGCTTTGAACTCGGTGACTAAGCCAGTGGTTGATAATGCTACGGGTGGGTCATTCATGGACCATACGTTTATTAAGGCATGTGATATGCTGGATCGTATGACAAAGCAGAGTAGAGCTTGGCATACCAGGGATTCTGAGGTAGAAAGCTCTACTGTCTCTATTGGCATGACTGCAGAACAGAGGCAAAATGAAGAGGAACGTGACCAGGATATGGCTCACATGAAAATGCATATGGACCTTCTTACCAAGCATTTGTTATCAGGAAGGACAGAGAAGGTCAAGGCTATTGTATCATAGGGAAAAGATGACTCTGATTTTGAGGAGGAAGCAAATTACTTGAATAATCAGGGGGTTTCTGAGGCAATGTCCAAGGAAACCAAGGTCGAAACTATTATGAAAAATCCGAATACAAGGACCGAGACCAAGGGAATTGGAAGAATAAGAATGATAGGAGCAGTTTGTATGTCCCTCCTGGAAATCGTAAAACTGCTGCACCTAGCTCTGGGAAGATGTCCATAGAGGACATAATGGCTAAGCTGTTGAAAGGAGTGGAGGCAAACAATACGGGAATAACTGAGGTAAAAAATGATTTGTCCTCAATAAATCAATTGGTTGACTCGCATTCCACTTCAATAAAATAGCTGGAACAACAAATGAGTCAACTATCAGCGGCATTCAATCAAAAAAAAGCTGGCACTTCACCGAGTGACACTGTCCAAAATCCAAGGAAGGATGGGTCATGTTTGGCTATTACAACCAGGAGTGGTAAAGTGTTGGAAAATCTATCCAAGGGCAAGCTCGTGGTTGATAGTATAGAGGAGAATGTTATTGAAGCAGATTGTGATGATTCTGTAGAAGTTGAAGATCAGGATGAGAACGTTCATGATACTACACCTAGATGCCAGCAGTCTGAAAAGATTGATAATGGGAAGCACAATAAAAAGAAAGTGGTGGAGAAAACTCTTCCAAATTCACCACCACCTTTTCCTCAGAGACTGAAGAAGAAGGCTGATGACACCAGGTTCAGTAAATTCATGACCATGCTAAAGCAGCTGACTATTAATGTGCCTTTGGTGGAGGCACTAGAGCAAATGCCAGGGTACACCAAATTCATGAAGGACCTTTTGACAAAGAAAAGGGCAGCGAGCTATGAACTGGCAGATAATTTTCATCATTGCAGTGCAATTGTCACGAGGTCTTTAGTACGGAAGAAGGCAGATCCGGGTGCTTTCACTATTCCTTGCACGGTTGGATCTTTAGATTTTGCTAAGGCGTTATGTGATTTGGGGGCTAGCATTAATTTGATGCCACTAGCCATCTATAGACAGTTGGGGTTGGGCGATCCTACACCAACCAACATGCGGCTTGTAATGGCAGATAGGTCGGTAAAACGACCTGTTGGTATCTTGTATGATGTATTAGTAAAGGTTTCTACCTTCATTTTTCCTACAGACTTTGTTATTTTGGATTGCGAGGTGGATTTTGAGGTGCCCATAATCTTGGGTCGACCTTTCCTCACAACAGGAAGTGTGCTTATTGATTTGCGAGCAAATGAGCTTTTATTTTGGATGAATGACGAAGTGGTACATTTTGATGTATGCAAATCAATGAAGCAGCCCAAGGATATGAATGTGTTCTCTATAGCTGATGTTTATTATGAGGATGAGAAGGAATTATCTTTAGAGAAGCAGCTTATTGTTGAGCCATTGGCTGCTGTGCTTTTAAACTTCAATCGTGAGGATGTTAAAGAGTACAAATAAACTATTTGTGCTTTGATAGGAATGGGGTCGTATTCTTATGCTCCCAAGAAGCTGGACCTTGACCTTAAGAATCGACCTTCACCACCGGTGAAGCCATCCATTAAAGAGCCACCGGTGCTAGAATTGAAAGAGCTACCCAGTTATCTAAGGTATGTGTTCTTGGGTAGTGGAAATACACTGTCGGTTATTATTGCTGCTGATTTAAGTGAACAACAGGTAGAGGCTCTCATCTCTATTCTGAAGAGGTACAAGAGAGCTATTGGTTGGACTATTTCTGATATAATTGGTATCCCTCCTGGCATATGCATGCATAAGATTCAGCTCGAGAAAGATTGCGTACCCACTATTGAGCATCAGCGTCGTCTGAATCTACCTATGCAAGAGGTGGTGAAGAAAGAAATCATAAAGTGGTTAGACGCAAGGGTTATGTATCCAATCTCAGATAGTAAATGGGTGAGTCCTGTACAATGTGTGCCCAAGAAAGGGGGCATGACAGTAGTAACAAACGAGAAGAATGAGCTCATTCCACTCAGGCCTTTCACAGGTGGAGGGTGTGCATGGATTACCGAAAGCTAAATTCATGGACGCTAAAGGACCACTTCCCAATGCCATTCATGGATCAAATGCTTGATCGATTGGCAGGAAAGTGATGGTTCTGTTTCTTGGATAGTTATTCTGGATATAATCAGATTTGCATTGCTCCTGAAGATCAGGAGAAGACCACTTTTACATGCCTATATGGTACTTTTGCATTCAAACGAATGCCATTTGGGCTATGTAATGCACCTGCCACTTTTCAGTGGTGTATGATGACTATTTTCTCTGATATGGTTGAAGACACCTTAGAGGTGTTTATGGATGACTTTTCGATTGTAGGTGGTTCATTTGAGTCATGCTTGGCAAATCTTAGTATGGCTTTGCAGCGATGTGTGGAATTCAATCTGGTGCTAAATTGGGAGAAGTGCCATTTTATAGTCAAGGAAGGCATTGTTCTCGGGCATAAAGTCTCTAAAAAGGGAATTAAGGTTGATTGAGCCAAGATTGAAGTTATCGAGAAACTACCACCTCCAATTTCTGTGAAATGGGTTCGTAGTTTTCTCGGTCAGGCTGGTTTTTATCGGAGGTTTATTAAAGACTTCTCCAAGACTTCAAACCCATTATGAAAACTTTTGGAGAAGAAAGCAAAGTTTCACTTTGGTGCAGTTTGCTTGAAGGCATTTGAATGCCTCAAAGGAAAGCTAGTTGAAGCCCCTATTATTGTAGCACCCGATTGGTCTCTACCTTTTGAAATTATATGTGATGCAAGTGGTATAGCCTTGGGTGCTGTCCTTGGTCAAAAAAGAGAAAAGATATTTCATCTAATCTACTACGCGAGCAAGGCCTTGAATGGAGCACAGAAGAACTATACCGTCACTGAACAAGAGCTTCTTGCGGTTGTTTATGCTTTTAAAAAGTTTCGTGCTTACTTGTTGGGAACCAAGGTAGTGGTTCATACAGATCATGCGGCTCTAAGATATATAATGGCAAAGAAGGATGCCAAGCCAAGGCTAATTAGGTAGGTGCTACTGCTTTAAGAATTTGATTTTGAGGTAAAGGATAGAAAAGGTTGTGAGAACTAAGTAGCTGATCATCTATCTAGACTTGAGAGTGAGCACACAGTGCAAACCGACCTTGATATTGATGATGCATTCCCCGACGAAGAGATTTTAGAAACTATGGTGAAAAACTTATCGTGGTATGCAGATTTCACTAACTACGTGGTAAGCGAAGTGATTCCTGAGAATCTCTCTTTTCATCAAAAGAAAAAGTTCATGCATGATGTGAAACATTACTTCTGGGATGAGCCTTATCTTTTTCAACGATGTGCTGATGGTATTATTAGGCGGTGCATCCCAGAGGTAGAGGTGCCTAGCATACTGGAAGCAAGCCATGCTTCCCAAGTTGGAGGTCACCATGCAGGTGAACGGACGGCCAAGAAAGTACTGCAAAGTGGCTACTATTGGCCTTCATTATTCAACGATACCTATGATTTTGTAAGAAAATGTGATCAGTGTCAGCGGCAAGGTTCTATCTCAAAGCACCATGAGATGCCCATGTCCAAAATGCTTGAAGTAGAGTTAATGATGACTGGGGTATTGATTTCATTGGCCCATTTGTGAGCTCATTTAGGATGAAATATATCTTAGTTGCTGTGGATTATGTATCCAAATGGGTTGAAGCAGTCGCGCTAGCTGATAATGAAGGTAAGAGTGTTGTGGAATTCTTAAAGAGAAATATCTTCTCTCATTTTGCGGTACCTCGTACCATCATAAGTGATGGAGGATCACATTTCTGCAATAAGCTGTTCAGGGCTATATTGGCAAAGTATGGGGTTAAGCAACATAAGGTAGCTACACCGTACCACCCACAAACTAGTGGGCAGGTGGAGCCTTCAAATCGGGAAATCAAGCTGATCCTTGCTAAGACTGTGAATGCCAGCAGGAAAGATTGGTCCAGGAAGCTAGACGATGCCTTATGGGCATCTAGGACCGCATTTAAGACACCGATTGGCATGTCACCATACCAACTAGTTTATGGAAAGGCTTGTCACTTACCAATTAAGCTAGAACATAAACCAATGTGGGCACTGAAGCAGCTTAACCTGAACTGGGATGATGCTACTAATATGAGATTGGGGCAGCTGAACGAGATGGATGAATTCTGTCTAAACACATATGAAAGAGCAGATCTTTACAAGGAAAGGATGAAAAAGTACTATGATCGGAGGATTATCCAACAAAACTTTTAAAAAGGCGATTTGGTACTCCTTTTCAACTCCAGACTGAAGCTGTTTCCAGGTAAGTTGAAGTCTAAACGGTCTGGTCCATTCAGAATCAGCCAAGTTTACTCATCTGGAGTAGTGGAGTTAGAAAACAATGATGGTAGTGTCTTTAAGGTGAATGGCCAAAGAGTGAAGCTATATATCGGTCCAACTGACTCGATAAAATGTATAGCCACCATATATCTTGATGAAGTCTGAGTAATCGAGATAACTATGTCTTGCCGCGACAATAAATCAAGCGCTACATGGGAGGCAACCCATCATTTTAATCATTTTTGGTTTACTAGGAGTTTGTTTTTGATAAATAAAAATTCATAAAGAAGAGTCGAGCCACGACCAAAACTAAGGCGCTTGGTGGGAGGCAACCCATCCTTCTAATCATTTTTGTTGTTTTTGATTAAGTGTAGGTGCATGAAGTACAAAGGAGGAAATTAGTCCCAAATTTTGATTTGAAAGTGAGTCATGTCAATGGTGGTAAGTCTAGGAATGATGGAACAATACAGGTAAGTGGGAATGGTCAAATGTGTAAGGTTCAACGATAGGCTAGGCGCCGCCTATGCCAACATAGGTAATAGGTTAGGCGCCGCCTATGCCAACATAGGCAATAGGTTAGGTGCCGCCTATGCCAACATGGGCGATAGGTTAGTGATGATAGGCGAAATTACGCGCCTATATCAATATATTTTGCCCATATTTTAGCCTAGTTTCGAGAACTAATTATCTATTTCGTACACTTTTAGTCCTTTTTCCTGTAAATGAGCTAACAAATGTGATTAGGAAAGTTTCAGGTATAAATGATGCAAAATACAGCAATTTATGGCTTACTTGACGCAAAAGAAAGCTCACAAACGAGATGGAAAGGAGCTGGACGCATAAAGGACTAAATCTGCTGCATGGAAAATCTGTCCCGGGCTAAAACAGCATTTCTGAAGACTTTGGGACTTACAGACACAAAGCTGGATTTTTGCCATAATACATTAACCTAGTGCAATTAGGTTATGTGTTTCATCATTCTATTTGGATTATAATTTTGTAACCTTACCCTAGTACAATTGGGTCAAGGATTTCATTAGTATATTAGGATTTGGTTATTTATTTTATTAGTTTAGTAGGAGTAGGATAGGAGTATTATAAATACCCTATCATGTTAGAGATTTTGGAGAGGGGAGGAGACATTCTGACAATTCATTCATCTCCTTACAATTAAGACATCTTCCTACAACCCATTCTCAATTCTTCATTCTTCTACTCTTAAATTCCACAACAAGAGAATCGTTACTTGCTACGGAATCACTAAAACCACACGCCAAACACCTACTATTCACGCCATCCACCATGCAAAACGTGATATCCTTCGCATTCATGGGTAACTAAATCTCTTAGTTGGGGTTATGGAAGCCGAATGAGTTACTATCTATAGCTATGAGTTTGTGAGTTCAAGACAAGTATATTGCTTATATCATTATTCTCTTCATCTTAAATCTACATTCTTTGCGGTTCAAACACAAGAACACGCCATTCTAACATCTAACCTGTTCGAGAGAAAGGTTATTTGTCTAGAAAAGAAGACGCATAGACCAACGCCAGTCTAACATCTGACTTGTTCGAGAGAAAAGTTATTTGTCTGGAAAAGAGATAATGTCAAGGTAGTAGGACACCCTTTCCTATTAAAAAGCTAGTGCCGTACCTGGACTAACTTCTTGGAGAATTCGTACCGTTAGTCACGCTTTAAGCTCGAGAGAGTTAAAGTGAAATAGTCCTTGTTTAGGTCGAGAGACGCTTGGATTTACCATCGACTACAATTCTCTATAAGCAATTACATGTCAAGACTCTACACACTCATAGCCAATAGAGACGTATACCTCAGAAGGTGGACATAACCCCAACGCCTCAATTCTCATTGTTTACAACACACGTGACAATCTCTCTTTATTTTGCTATTTTCAGTTCTTACATTCTTGTTTTGGTTACATACTACAATCCCCCCTTTCCTACGAGACTTGCACTAAAAGTCTAGTAATTTCTCTTGCTTGTTGGCCAAGCTATTCTCTGTGGGATCGATACCCAACCCAGGTTGGGTTCTATATTTGCTAACGACCGCTTTACACTCCCACGAGAGCTGTAGATTGAGCGTTATCAGTTAGGCGCTGCCTATGCCTTCGCCTATGTGCACTGCCTCACATAGGCGATAGGCTAGGCGCCGTCTATGCCAACATGGGCGATAGGCTAGGCGCCGTCTATGCCATCGCCTATGCTCACTGCCTCACATAGGCGATAGGCTAGGCACCACCTATGCCAACATAGCCGATAGGCTAGGCGCCGCCTATGCCAACATAGGCAATAGGTTAGGCGCCGCCTACTTATTCTTAGGCGATGCTATAGGCGCCGCCTATCAACGTGAATTTTGCCAACTAACTCGTTTATGAATGGACCAACCCGACCCATGGCTCATCCTTTAAATATATTCTCTACCTTTAAACCCCACTAAAGTTTTCTTAAACCTAAGCGCCGCCCAACATTGCCCTCTCCAAGCCCTTCTCTTTTCTCATCTAATCCTGCAAGCTCACCTTCTCGATTCATCATGAATTAATCACCAAGTAAGTTGTTCTTTCATGTTCTATAGTTGTGTCAGTGCTACGCTTATAATGGTTAACTAGATTTTGTAGTAGTGCTTGGTGATAAGAGTATGGTTAGTTTGTTATGATTTTTGAAAAATACATCTCATTGAGTGAAAGGATTCTTGTGGGTATTCTTGATTTTACTCCGGTATGTATTGATTGGTATTCACTGTCATAATTTTTTTTTTTATTATGGACTTGAAATTTTGAAGTTAATGCATAATTTTGGGAGTTGTAAGCTTAACTATGTGAGTGACTCATTCATCGATGTAGTGGTCATGGTTAACCAAAAGCATAAGATTGTGTAATTTTTTCTATGCTATAGCATGATAAGATTTCTATGTGGTAGTCTTGCTCAAAGATTGCATTGCTCCAATGAAATAAAGTTGGAAATGATAGTCAAGATTACACGACCATTGTGAGTTGCTTCTCTATATCAAATTGAGAAATTGTTATGTAATGTGAAGGGTTGAAAGTGTGACTGCGCTAATAATGTTGTTGGCACATACCACCTAAATGTATGTCGATGAAGTCTGAGTAATCGACATCACTCACTCAATTAGTTTGTGCAAACAAATTAAGTGTGGGGTGGAGCCATCACTATTTTCTTTTTCGATTATAGTGAATTTTATGAAATGAGACTAACATGACCCTATTATGATCTCAGGTAACATGGCTCCGAAAGGACGGCAGGGAAAGGAGAAAGCATCCATCTCATAAAAAGGTCAAAAAAGATCAAGAAAGGACCAGGCTGATTCCTCCTCTCTTCAAGTGCCTCGATGCACTTTTGGGATCAAGTGGGTTCTGGAGGAGGAAGGGAAGGAATGGTATAGAAACAATAAAGTGAAGAAATATGTCCATGTGGAGTTGATGCAGAAGGAAAGTTTAGCAAAGAACTGCCCTCGCATTTTGGCAAAGATTATGGCACTAAATCTTGACTTTATCTTCCGAGACATGGGCGAATGTAATCTTGATTTGACTCGAGAGTTTTATGCCAACTGGTCCCCAAGGACTACGAGAAATGAAGTAAAGATTTGGGGCAAGTCTTGCAATTGAACGCTAATTTCTTCAACTCTTTCCTGGGTACTCCAAGTGTAAATCAATCACCACTCAAGGAGCTCTACAACAAACCTCCCTACAGAGCCATCAGACATACGTTGTGTGAATCAAGGTCCATGACCCGGTGGACTCGTCACAAAGATAATGGTTGTCACAATACTTACCCATATGCTTGTTTGAACAGAGAAGCTCGCATATGGTTTAGAATAGTCAATTCCTGCTTGATTCCTGGGACACAATACACTAAGGTCATGCGTGATCGAGTCTGCTTAGTATATGCTCTAATGACGAATGTTCCCATCAACATTGGTGCAGTTATACAAATGTCGATGCAAAAAGCAAGGGTGCACAAAAGGTCTCATTTCAGCTTCAGTAACTTGTTCACTGCAATTTTAAGAAAAGAGCACATTGAGGAAGAGCCAGTAGACCATAAGTTGCCATATAACCCGAAGAAGGTAGATCTCATGAAAATCAAAGATCCAAAAACTGGTCAAGGCATCAACCTTACCGCTGCTGAGAGACATGCTCGAGATGAGAGTTTTTTTTGCCATCTGTATGGCATGACTAGGTTTACTATGATGAATGGGGGTCGTGTGCCGACTGATGCAGATCTTCGACAGTTGGACTATGACTACCCGCTTAATGAGCATGCTTGGGCCATGTGTGGAGTGGGGGTAAATTTTAAAGAACCTCTAGATGATGATGTGCCGACAGACGATGATCACCAGCTGCTAGACTCTGATGTGGAGGACAACTCTGATGTGAAGACTCTGATGATGATTCTGACGCAGGGGGTATGACCCCGGATGTAGAGGAGAAGTCTGACTAACCAGGTTTTTACTTATTTATTTACACTGAGGGCAGTCTGTTCGGTATAAGTGTGGGGTGCGGGTATTTGTCTGCGGATTGCCTTGTCTGTTGTATTGCGTATTGCTTGCCCGCATTTATTCTATAGTTGTTTTGATTTAGTCGTAGTTAGTTAGTTGTAATTAGTCAGATTTTGCATGAAATTGTTCTTATAGATGGCAAGGCATTATAACAGGAGTTTGTGTTGAATCACTACTATTGAAATATTTAGGCTCTAAGTTGTGACTCATTCTGTGCTAATTGCTTGTGGTTTAATTCATTTATCTATTGGGTCAAGAATCTATAATGCTCCTAATTAAGTTGACCATGTGCCATGTGTGTGTAAGGTTATTGTATATTCTTTGTTGCGACTGATGCTAGAACTTGCCTAGTGTGTGTGTGAAGCGAAATAAAGATAGTGAGTTTAGGAGATGATTTAGGCATTTCTTTTGCAGCCTTGATTTTGTTCATCTTCTTTTTACCTACCTTTGTACATTGTCCTAGTGAACACCCTTTGAGCTTTTAGCTATTTTCTTTGGCAACCCCATATGTAGCCTAATCCATTTTGTTGAAAAGACCATAATTTGATCCAAAAGCTCCTAAGCGCTTTAAATTGTAGAATCAATTTGAGTAAAGAGTGTGGCAAAATAAGAGGAAAATGGTGAAAGTGATGCCCCAAAGTTTAGTTATTGGTACATGAAAATGTGATCGAGGGTGGCTATCATAGGGATGCTTAGTAAAAATAAAGAAAAAAAAAGAGAGATGAAAAAAATAAAAAAAAAGAAAAAAAAGAAAAGAAAAAAAATGGTGCGTCTGCCGTGAGTTGTATATTCCCATCATAGTGTTTTTGATTGAGTAACAAAATGGGTGAAAGGGGGTTAGTAGATGAAAGGAAGGTAAAGTGGTTGTTAAAAGTTAGTGTAAATGGCATAATGTAGTGTATTAAAGCGCTTAGGGAGCATAGTCACCATTTATGGCCAAAATAGTCCTACCCGTCCCTTTAGCCTACTTTACAACCCGCAAAGACCTATTTGATCCTAACCTTAGTATTCTGATATTAGTGGAGCATTACACTAAGGGCAAGCATATGGTCATCAGTTGTAATCTAAGAATTCTTTGTGAGAGTGAGAGCAAGCAAGTTCCTATACCCATATTTCTAAAAAATGCAAAACTATGAGTGATTATGGGTAACATTTTGTGTGAGCGCACATGGTTGATGATTGTTAGGTAGTTTTATATGATTTTTTTTGGCTTAACTTGTGTATACGAATTAACCAACTTAATGAGTCTATGTTGGAGGGTGAGTTGTTTCTAGTAATGATCAAGAAATCTACTCTTTGTTAATAATTGCCATGTATTTCTTGTTGAAAATTTTGTGTTGATCTTGTGAAGTTTAGTTAGGTATTCGCATGGATGTACTATTTTGTTTGAGGACAAACAAAGCTTTAAGTGTGGGGTAGTGATGTTAGACGTATTTATACGTCTAAGCACCATAACTTACCCATGTTTTAGCTAAGTTTTGAAGATAAAATACATAATTCTTGCACTTTTAGTCTATTTTTAGTTAAGTGAGCTGACCTATGTGATTAGCATGCTTTTCAGGTACTAATGAGGAAAATTTCAGCACTTTGGGGACCTGTGGACAGCAAAGGAAAACTTCACATAAAAAGGAAAGCAGCTCTTGGACTGAATGTGACGCATGGGAACTTTTTCCCGAGCAAACTCAATATTTTTTAAATAGTTAAGGATGCAGTAGCAATTTATTAGAGAAGGATGTTATTAAAAGCATGATTGCTGAATTTTTAGTTCATTATTGACATTCTGTATTATTTTGAGAACAAGAATAGCAGCGTAGCTTGAGGACAGGGAGAGAGAAACGTGTTTCTCTCTTAATTTCGCTAGTCAATATTCATCACCAAGATCGTTCTAAGTTTTGGTATGATGAATATTTCTATGTTGATTTCTGTTTTATTCATGAGTAGCTAAGCTTATTTGTTAGGGTTATGGAAACCTTGTAGTATACTCTCTATTGCTATGAGTTTGTGAATTTATGATGTGTCACGCCACTTATATCATTACTCTATTCATTTTAATTGAATTCTCGCGGTTGCAAACATAAGGAATGCGCCATTATAGCAATAACTTGTTCGATAGAAAAGTTACTGTTTGTAAAAGAGAGTGTGACAAGAAAATAGGGTTTCCAACCTCTATTTTACATGTTAATGCCTTAGCAGGATTAACTTCTTGGAGAGTTCGTACAATTGGTTGTACACTTTGGATTCGAGAGAACTAAGGTGAATAAATCCTTGATGGTTGAAAAACACTTGGATTTAGAATTAGAATACGTCTCTCTATAAGTGCATGCATGTATAAAATCCATATTACTTATAGTTAATAGAGAAGTAGAAGCTACAAGGTGGGCATAACCCTAACTTGTCATTCTGTGTGATCAAATATAATTACACATATCATCCCATCGTTACACTGATAATATTATTGTGCACTTAAACCAAACCCCCCTTACCTTGGAACCTTCGATCAACAGTCTAATAATAATCGCAATACTTAGTGATCATAGTATTCCCTGTGGGATTCGACACCTAACCCAGTTGGGTTCTACATTTGACAGCGACCGCTTACACTTTCTAACAAGAGTTGTAGTTTGGGCGTATCAAAGGCCTTTCGCTTTATCTGTGTTATGTATTTCTGGTGGCGAATAATACTTTGCTGGTTAACAATATAACTAATTTATTAGAGTGACGAATTGAGACCTTAGTGTCCATTTTTTAGAGGTTCATAAGGGTCATTGGATGGTCTATTTCTAACATTATTGGAACTCCTCCTAAGATTTGTAGTCATAAAATCCAACTTGACCCAGATTGTATACCTTGGATTGAGAACCAACATAGATTGAATCTGCCCATGAAAGAGGTTGTGAAAAAAGATCACTAAGTGGTTGGATATTGGTGGTTTATTTTATTACTAATAGCAGATGGGTGAGCTCACTCTAATGTGTGCCAAGAAGGGTGGAATCACTGTGGTTCTTAATGAGAATAATAAGTTAATTCCTATAAGTCTACTCAGAGAATGACGTGTTTACATGGACTATAGAAAGTTGAATTTATGGACTGATAAGGATCACTTTCCTATGTATTTCATGGACCAGATGTTAGACTGTTTATCTGGTAGAGGATGATTTTATTTTATAGATTGTTTTCGAGATATAACCAAATCTATACCAACCCTAAGGACCAAGAGAAAATCATTTTCACTTGTACATATGGGATGTTTGTGTTTAATAGGATATCATTCGATCTATATAATGCTCTCACTACCTTTTAGTATTTTATGATGTCTATTTTTTGATAAGGTGGAGGACGCTATTAAGGTTTTCATAGATGACTTTTCAGTTGTGGAAGACTCATTTAATAATTTTGGCACATCTCACTAATGTTTCAAGGAGATATGAGGAATATAACTTGGTGATAAATTGGGAAAAGTGTCATGTCATAGTTAGAAGGGATAGTGCTTGGTCATAAGGTTTCAAAGAAGGGGATTAAGTTCGACAAGACAATTATTGAGGTGATTGAACCTTGTGCTGTGCTTTACTATGTGTTTGTGTGGTACCACGTGTCTTGAGCCGGGGGTCTATCGGAAACAGCCTTTCTACTTCTTCAGAGGTAGAGGTATGGACTGCGTACATCCTACCCCCCCCCCCAGACCCCACCAGGTGGGAATACACTGGGTTTGTTGTTGTTGTTGTGAAAAATTACCTCAACTAATTTCTGAAGAGCATTCATAGCTTTTTAAGACATGTGGGTTTCTATAAGAGATTCATCATGGACTTCTCTAAGATTGTCAAACTATTATGAAAGTAATTAAAGAAAGAGGTAAAAACTGTATTTGATGATGCATGTCGAAAAGCATTTGAGTGCCTGAAATAGAAGTTGACTTCAGCCCTTATTATTGTGTCCCTAGATTAGACCTTGACATTTGAGGTTATGTGATATGCTAGTGGTGTGGCTCTAAGTACAGACGTAGGCTAAAGTCGAGAGAAGATCTTATATCCTAAATACTATGCTAGCAATGCACTAAATCTAGCTCAAAAAAATTACACTATGATTGAACAAAATTTGCTTGTTATTGTCTTTGGATCCAAGAATATTTTGTATTACTTTCTTGGCACCAAGATGATTCTGCACACTAACCATGTAGTTCTTAGAATCCTGATGGCAAAAAAATATTTAAAGTAAAAATTGATTAGATGGGTACTTATGTTGTAGGCATTCGACTTTGAGGTGAAAGATCAAAAGGAGGCTAAAATCAAGTGGCCAACACCTTATCACAACTTCACAAGGAGGCAATGTTTAGACTAGGGGATGAGCTTAAAATTAATAATGCTTTTGTAGATGATCAAGTACTAGCAGTATCACAAGACTTAATTCCCCAGTTTGAAGACTTTGTCAATTATTTCGCATGTCATCTATTTCCAAAAGATAAGCCATTTCAACAACAAAAGAGATTCATGCATGAGGTGAGAAAATTCTTTTGGGATAAGCCATAATTTTGGGGGGTTTGTACCAATGGTGTGATTTAGGGATACGTTCTAGAGATTAAGATGATGAGTATCTTAAAGGCATGTAACTTGTCAGCAGTTGGGGGTCCTTATGAAGGTGCATGGACTACGCATAAGATCTTACAATGCAGTTTCTATTGGCTATTTACAAAGCTTCCCATGAATATGCTAGGGCTTGTGGCCAATTTCAAAGTTAAGAAAACATCACACGTAGACATGAACTTCCAATGACGTCTATTCTTGAACTTGAGTTGTTGGATGTTTGAGCAATGACTTCACAGGACACTTTATGAGCTCACATAGAATAAAGTACATCTTAGTATTTGTTGAATATGTTTCCTAATGGTAGAGTCAATTGAAATTCCAAACAATGAAGGTAAGAGTATCATAGCTATTTTGAACAAAAAAATCATTTTCTCTAGATTTGGTATACCTCGATCAATCATTAGTGATGGAGGCTCTGACTTCTGTGATCATCTCTTCAAGATCCTGCTTGAATGTAACTCCCTTAAAATTTCATCCATTTTATATTTTACCCTCCCGTGTTCAAAACAATAATTTTTGGCTTGAATTAGGATTATACATATTATAAGGGTGTTCGGAGAAAGTTTTGGAATTTTTGAAAGGGGTTCGGGGAAATTTTAGAACACCGGGACAATGAGCCTCTATGATATCACCATGTCAGGGAGATTGCCCTCTGGGATATTGGTGTGTCACAAAGGATAACTTCCACGATATTGGCGTGCCATACCAAGGCTAAAATTTTTTGCCAGTCTTATTTTATTCACTTAAGGGGTGAGGGGATTTTGGTCCTTTCACTAATTCCATGACTTAAAACATAAAAGTGACCCTTTTCCTTTAGTTTTCAAAGATCAAACTATACTTTAATTCTCTTTAACTCTCCAACCAAGATCATTCAAGTGTTTTGCTGTGCATTCATCCTTTGGGCTCCAAACTTAAAATTGATTATAAATTCTTGTGTGTTTCAATCATGTATCTCTTCCCCAAACCTTATTTTGTTAAAAGCATTTTTACAATTGTTATCCATGTGATTTAATTGATGATTTTGAATATAGGTTGAGGTATTTCGTGCATTATTGATTGAATTGCTTTTCCCATGACTTTTGTGCATGATTCATCATTTGAATTGATAGTTTTGAACTAATTAGGGTGCATAGGGATGGTTAATTGGCATGAGGGTTGTAGATTCCCCCAATTTGATAATTTTGATAGTGGAATTTGTGTAACCTTAAACCAACATTATGAATTTGGTTTTGAAACATGAGTATATGCATATTGAAATCACCTTTGGAACTATTGCATTGCATAAAAGGTTAACGGAACATAAAATGGATTTAGAAAGGCCTTGGATTGATTTTGAATTGGAAATTTGGAGTCCAGTTGGCTAAATGGGTTGTAGCCCTACTGGCTGATAGGTTAGAGTCCCAGTTGGCTAAATAGTTTGGTTTAGCACAATTACATTGGCTTGCAAGCTTGTTGATTTGGAATTATGATACCATTCGGTAAATGACTTAACAGATGACTCCTTCCTTGATGGTTGGGAATGTGATTAAATTTTTTAATCGGTCTTAAAAGGGGTTGTGTAGCATCCGCTAAGGTGGAGGTCTGAGGGATTGATATTGGAAACTCACGTTTGCCGGTGTGAGGGTTCATCTTGATGACCATGTCCTTGTGTCACACACACTATATATATATAAGATCGTGGATTCCCCAGCTTTCTATGATATCTCTGGTTCGCATAGCTAACATACATTGAGGCCCGACTAGGAGGAAAGAATTAGGGCCTATATAGCCATAAGTATTATTATGACGATTAAGCTACATAGTCTAAGCTAATTTTCTACCCTTATGCTAAGACTTGTTTTTTATCCTAGCATGTAATAAATATATATGTATATGATTGTGTTCATTGATTTTGAACTAACTTGATCATGGCATTACCTTATCCTTATTCCCTGAATTACATGCTAGCGCTCACCCTACAAACCATCCTTAGATGCTGCATCCCCATGTGATATGTATGATTTTGAGACATGTATACTATACCTGTATAGTGATAGGTGACTTTTTGAATTGCCCATGAGTCAACTTAAAGTGGTGAGCTTCCATTATTTGGAAGACCCTCATTTTATGTTCTTGTTTTGTTATGTCGTACACTATATTTCAATTTTTTTTGGCTATAATTAGGCTCATGTCCCGACTTAGGTTGGTTTTTGAATACTAGAGGTTTTGTAGATTACTGCGGAGTAGGATTGTTGCTAGATTCT
This sequence comes from Capsicum annuum, assembly GCF_002878395.1. Lineage (NCBI taxonomy): Eukaryota > Viridiplantae > Streptophyta > Magnoliopsida > Solanales > Solanaceae > Capsicum > Capsicum annuum. The sequence goes on along the minus strand of NC_061117.1, from coordinate 184,612,520 downwards.
TATTCTCCTTTTTTATCCATTTTTTTATCTATTATATATGTCTTTTTGGATTTCTTTCATTGTCATTTATGTGTTGTGTTCTATCTTACAAGGAGAAAGGGGTGGTTTCTGGTCCTCTATGGACTTGAGATACCGATCATGACTAGGCCCTTATTTAGGTAGCAACAAGCTTGATATCAAAGCATAGTTTAGAGTTGTTGGGTGTCCACAACGCCATGTCAAGTAGAGTCTCTTTAATGGGTGTGTAGCGCAGCACACTTATAAAGGAGAGGCTATGAGTTATTTAGGAATATTTTCCTTTCTTGTGTTCTACTTTGGGCTATAGAGTCTAAGGTTTTGAAACTCCTCTAATTCCCATTTGTTAGTATTTCATATCATGTCTCCTCGAAGATCTGATGCTCAAAGAAACTCCTTTATCCCTCTTAAGGATAATATGGATAGAACTCATCCTGCATATGGAGTTCAGACCCGATCTAGGGTCCCCACTCTTGATTGTTCTACCTATCATAGATTTCCACCAATTCCCACTAGTCCCTCTTGAGCTTCTCAGGGTGACATGTCTAATCCTGAGATCCACCAATCAATTCATTTGCTTGCTCAGCTGGCAGCATCTTAGTCTCACCAATTTGATCATATTGGTATTGTTGATCTGTCTTCTAAGGTCACTATAGTTAGTTAGTTTATGAGGTTGAATCTCCCAACCTTTACAAGCTATAGGATCGAGGAGAATCCTTAAGGTTTAAAGAATGAGATAGAGAAGATATTTTGGGTTATGCATGCTACTGATTCTGAGGTGTGGAGTTTGCTTAATATCAGTTAAAGGATATAACCTATTAATTCTATGAAGAGTGGGAGTAGCTGAGGGGTGATGATGCTGATCTGGCATTATGGGATGAGTTCTTTGGTACTTTTCTTGATTATTTCTTTCTTTAAGATTGGAGAGAAGCTGAGGCTGAGGAGTTTGTCAATTTAAAGCAAGGGAAGATGACCGTAAAGGAGTATGCTCTAAAATTTTCATTAGTTGTCTCGTTATACTCCGGAGTTAGTGTCTAGCTTAAGGGCTAGGATAAGGAATTTTGTGTACCCCATGATTTGGTATTGGAGTGCAGGGCTGCTATGTTAAATAGTGACATAGATATATCTAGACTTATGGTTTATATGATGAAGTAGAGGATAAAAAGAAGAGGTAAGTAGAGATAGGGAAAAGACAAAAGAAGAAGTTCAGGTATTCAGAGCAGGGTACAGGACATTAAAAAAGAGGCAGAGACGGTAGACTATAATCTAAGAAAAAGAATTAGGAAAGTTCTAACTCCTATTCGATGGCTAGTGATCCTTATTCTAGGTCATCTGGTGACCATCAGTTTTTGACTAGTGATGGCCCCAAGGCACAAGATGATCAATCTCAGGCTAGTAGAGCTTAGTCAAGCCCATCCTATCCTTCTTGTTGATTTTGTGGCCAGTTGCATTGGGGTAAATGTAAGGAGAAAAGGAAGCAATGTTATAAATATGGCCATATTTGTCACCTGCAGCAGGAGTGTCCTTCAACTACGGTTGCTAATGGGGATAATAAGGTACTAGTTGCCACTTTTTCAGCTTCAGCACCAAAGGATGCTGCTTTTGGTAGTAACACTGGTCGAAACCATCTCTATGCTTTTTCCACTCTTAGGAATTTGAGAAATCTCCTATTGTTGTTATTGGTGTGTTAAAACTTATCACTCATGATGTATATTATCTTCTTGATCTAAGGTTTACTCTTATTATGTGACCCCTTATATGGCTATTTATTTTGGTTTTGGTCCTGAGAGTATTTTTGATCCCTTTTTTTTGTCTACCTTGGTAGGTAATTCTGTTGTGGCTAGAAAAGTCTATAGGAGTTTTGTGATGTCTACTATGGTAGGGAAACATTAATCGATTTGATTGATTTAGATATTGTGGACTTCAATGTTATATTAGGGATAGATTGGCTTCACATGCTATGCTTCTCTTGATTATAGGACCCAAAGGGTCAGTTTCTAATTCCCAAATGAATCAGTGATTGAATGGAAAGAAAGTTCCCAAGTGCCTAAGGGAAGGTTCATTTCTAATCTTAGAGCCCGAAAGTTGATTTCCAAGGGGTATCTATACCATCTAGTTTGGGTTAAGGATTCTAATTCTAATGGCCCTCTTTGCAATCTATTCTTATAGTTAGTGAGTTTTGCAAGATGTTTCTTGATGATCCTTCTGGCATTCCTCCTAATAGGGAAATAGACTTTGGAATTGATTTTCTATCGGATGAATACTCACCCTATCTTCATCCCTCCCTATAGAATGACTCTAGATGAGTTGAAAGAACTTAAGGAGCAATTAAAAGACCTTTTTGACAAGGGTTTTATCTATTCTAGTATTTCTTCGTAGGGTGCTCCTGTGTTTTTTATGCATAAGAAGGATAGCTCCCTTCAGATATGTATAGATTACCACTAGTTGAATAAGGTGACAGTGAAGAATAAGTACTCTCTTCCTAGGATTAATGATCTCTTTGACCAGTTTCAGGGTGCTAAGTGTTTTTCTAAGATTGATCTTCAATTAGGTTACCATTAATAAGATTAGAGAGGTGGATATCCCTAAGATTGTTTTTCGTACCCGGTATGATCATTACGAATTTTTGGTCATGTTCTTTAGTTTGACTAATGCTCTGACTGTTTTCATGGATCTCATGATTTCAGGAAGCTTTTGGATAAGTTTTTTATTGTGTTCATTGATGACATCTTAGTGTATTCTAAGAGTAAGAAGGATCTTATCGATCACCTCAGTATGGTATTGTATACCCTTAAAGATCAGAGTTGTATGCAAAATTTTCTAAGTGTGAGTTTTGGTTGAATGTTATGACCTTTTTTAGTCATCTCATTTCTAGTGAGGGGATCATGGCGGATCCACAAAAGGTTTAGGCGGTTAAGAGATGGCCTAGACCTATAAATCCAACCGACATTCAGAGCTTCTTGGGATCGGTTGGGTATTATAGGAGAATTATGGATAGTTTCTCTTTGATTTCTACCCCATTGACTATATTGACTCAGAAAAGGTTAAGTTATTGGGTCTGATGCTTGTGAGGGTAGTTTTGAGAAGCTAAAGAGTAAGTTGACTTTTGTTCCAATTTTGACCTTGCTAGAGTATACTAATAGTTTTTTTGTCTATTATGATCATCCCACATAGGACTGAATTATGTGTTGATATAGCATGGTAAGGTTGCAATATATGCATCTAGGCAGCTTAAGGTACATAAAAGGAATTATCCAACTCATGACTTGGAGTTGGCAGCTGTGGTGTTTTCTTTGAAGATTTGGTGTCACTATTTGTCTAGGGTGCCTGTTGATATATATTTAGATCATAAGAGCCAGCAGTATATGTTCACCTACAAGGAGTTGAATCTCAAGCAAAGATGGTGACTATAGTTGCTTGGACTATGACATGAGTCTCCACTACCATCCAGGTAAAGATAACGGGGTTGATGATGCTCTTAGCAGGTTGTTCATGGGAAGCTTGTCTTATGTAGATGAAGAGAAAAGAGGTTTGGTAAAGGATATTCATCGATGGTCTATTTGGGAGTTTTCCCCTTGGACTTCGAGGATTGGAGAGTAATTGTTCAAGAGGTCGAGAAATTATCTCTTAGATTTGAGGTAAAGGAGAAGCAGGTTTTGGATCACATCTTGATGCAGATTAAGGAAGATATGGGTCAACAAAAAGTTAAGGCTTTTGAGATTGCTAGAGATGGTATTTTGAGGTACCAAGGTAGATTGTGTATTCCTAATATTGATAGGCTACGAAAAAGGATATTTTTAGAGGATTATAAATCAAGGTATATAGTTTATCCTGGCTAAACTAAGATGTACCGTGATTTCAAGGAGATCTATTGGTGGAACAACATGAAGATAGATGTGGCTAACTTTGTAGCTAAATGTATGGTTTGTCAGCAAGTGAAATTTATGAACTTGAGGCCCGGTGGTATGTCCAAGGAGATTGAGTTGCCCATGTAGAATTGGGAGATGATCAACATGGATTTCATTCAAGGTTTTCCGTTGTCTTGAAATCAATTTAATTTGATTTAGTTCATTATGGATAGGATGACTAAGTCAGCTCACTTCTTGCCAAAGAGGACTAATTACTCTGGAGAGGATTATGCTAAGTCGTTCATTCAGGAGATCATCAAGTTGCATGGTGCGTCAGTGTTAATTATTTTAGATAGAGGTACATAGTTTTTATTTCACTTTTGGAGTTCCTTTCATAAGGGTTTGGGTACATCGGTGGATCTTAGCATTACTTTTCACCCTCAGACAGATGGACAAACGGATAGGACTATTCAAACTTTAGAGGATATGCTAAAGGCCTGTGTAATTGACTTTGGTATAATTGGGTTAATCACTTGCCTCTCATTGAGTTTATGTATAACAAAAGATCATTCTAGTATTCAAATGGCTCCATTCGAAGCTCTATATGGCAGGAGGTATAGGTCTCCTATTAGGTGGATTGAAGTTGATAAAACTAGGTTATTTGGTCCTGACTTGGTTCACCAAGACATAGAGAAGGTGTAGATAATCATGGAGAGGCGTAAGACAACTCAGAGACACCAAAAGTCCTATGCAGATGTGAGGTGGGGAGAGTTAGAGTGTGAAGTGGGTGATTGGGTTTTCTTGAAGGTGTCCCCCATGAAGGGAATAATGAGTTTTGGGAAGAAGGTAAATCTAAATCCCCATTATATTGGCATTACTTGATCTTGAGAAGAGTTGAAAATGTCATTTATGAACTAAAATTTCCTATAAGTTTGGGTTCTATTCACCCCGTGTTTTATGTGTCAATGTTGAAGAAGTGTGTGGGTGATCGTTCATTGGTTGTTCCTATTGAGAGTGTTGGTGTGATGGATTATTTGTCTTATGAAGAATTCCCAATTAAGATTTTGGATAGACAGGTTCATATATTGAGAACCAAGAATGTGGCTTTGGTTAAAGTTCTTTGGAGAAACCAAAAGGTAGAAGAAGTTAATAGGGAAGCTGAAGAGGATATAAAGGCTAACTACCCATTCTTCCATGTGTCAGATTAAGTTGCTTAAGGTATGAATTTTATTTCCTCTCACTACTTTCTGAGTTTGTCATTTGATTCTAGTGTATTCATGTTTTTCTAATGCTAAAAGTGACCTAACTCTTCATTCGAGGATGAATGATCCTAAGGGGGGATAATGTAACAGCCTTACAATTTTTTCCAATTTATTTTTGACACTCCCGAGTTTGAAACATCAAATTTAGGCTTGAATCATGATTAGACATGTTAAAAGGGTATTTGAGGAAAGTTTTGAAATTTTTTGAAGGGATTTAGGGCAATTTTGGAACATCGAGGTAGTGAGCCTCCACGATCGTCGTGTCACGGAGGTTACCCTCTATGATATTGGCATGCCATGGAGGATAACCTCTGTGATATTGGCACGCCACTCCAAGGCTAAAATTTCAGCTAGTCATGTTTTATTTACTTAAGAGTGAGGGGCTTGTGGTCCTTTCACTAATTCCACAACTTAAAAACATAAAAGTGACCTTTTTCTTTAGTTTTCAAAGATCAAACTCTATTTTATTCCTCTTTAACTTGCCAACCAATAACATTTAAGGGTTTCACTGTGCATTCATCCTTTGGGCTCTAAACTTCAAATTGGTTACAAATTCTTGTGTGTTTCAGGCATGTATCTCTTCCCCAAAACTTGTTTTGTTAAAAGCATGTATTTACAATTGTTATTCATGTTATTTAATTGTTGATTTTGAATGTGGGTTGAGAGATTTTGTGCATTATTGATTGAATTTCTTTTCCCATGGCTGTTGTTAATGATTCATAGTTTGAATTGATAGTTTTGAACTAATTGGGGTACATATGGATGGTTAATTGGCACGGGATCGTGTATTTACCCAAATTGATAATTTTAATATTGGAATTGGTGTAACCTCAACCCAACATTATGAATTTGATTTTGAAACATGAGTATATGTATATTCAAATTACTTTTGGAACTATTGCATTGCATAAAAGGTTAATGGAATATAAAATGGCTTTAAAAAGGCCTTGGTGGCCATGGATTGATTTTGAATTCGAACTTTGGAGTCTAGTTGGCTAAATAATTTTGAGTCCCAATTGGCTAAATATGTTGAAGTCCTATTGGCTGATGGGTTAGAGTTCTAGTTGGCTAAATGGGTCGGAGCCCTATTGGTTGATGGGTTAGAGTCCCAGTTGGTTAAATGGGTTGGAGTCCTATTGGCTGATGGGATAGAGTCCAAGTTGGCTAAATGGGTTGGAATCCCATTGGCTGATGGATTAGAGTCCCAATTGGCTAAATAGTTTGGGTTTGCATGATGACATTGGCTTAGAAGCTTGTTGATTTAGTGTGACGATACCATTCGGTAAATACCTTAACGGATGACTCCTTGCTTGATGATTGGGAATGTGTGTAAATATTTTAATTGGGCTTAAAGGGGTTATGTAGTTAGCCGTGAAGGTGGAGGTCCCGAGGGACTGATACTAGAAACACACGTTTGTCAGGATGAGGGTTGGTCTTGATAACTATTTGCTTATTTCACACTATATATATACATGTGTGTATCATGGGTGATGTAAGTTTGTGGATTTCTAGGTATTCTATGATATCTCTGGTTCGTACATCTTACACGTATTGAGGCCCAACTAGGAGGAGAGAGTTGGGGCCCATATAGCTTGTGGGTACTATTATGATGGTTAAGATACACAGTCCAAGCTAATGTTTTACTCTCATGCTAATCCTTGTTCCCTATCCCAGCATGATTTTGAACTAACTTGATCATGGCATTACCTTATCATTATTCCCTGAGTTACTTTCTAGTGCTCTCCTTACTAACTATCACTAGATACTGCATCCCTACGCGATGTAGGGTTCTGAGACATGTCTACTTTACCTACACAGTGATAGGTGACTTCTTGGATTAGTTGTGAGTCATCTAAAGTGGTGAGCTTTCATTCTTTGAAATACCCTCATTTCATGTTCTTGTTTTGTTATGTCGTAGACTATCTTTCAGTTTCTATTTGGCTACCATCGGGGGTATGTCTCGACTTAGGTTGGTTTTTGGATAATAGAGGCTTTGTGGATTACTATGGAGTGTGATTGGTGTTGGATTCTTATTCTTCTTTTTTTAGCCATTGCTTATCTATTATATATGTCTTTCTAGATTGCTTTTGTTGTCATTTATGTGTTATTTTCTGGTTGACTAGGCAAAGGGGGTGGACTCCTATCCTCTATAGACTTGAGATACCCGTCATGGCGAAGCCCTGGGTCGGGTCATGGCATTGAAAATATAGTGTTAAGCACAAGGCGGAAATATCTTACCATCATCAAAAAGGTGGGAAAGTTATGGTCTCAAATTGAAAGATCAAGTCTATATCGGCAAAGACTATATGTTAATAGGAGATACTGTGCTAAAAGGCTAGATTACGCATTGTGGGCCTATCGAACAATGTTCAAGACCCATATAGGTGCTTCCCTATATCAACTTGTGTATGGAAAGCATGTCATTTTCCCGATGAACTTTAACATAAGGCATTGTGAGCATTGTTGAGGCTGAATCTGGAATAGAGTGATGCAGAAAAATTGAGATTAGAATGTATTATGAGATCGATGAATTTGGTCTCCCCACCTATGAGAGCTCATATTTATATAAAGAAAATATGAATTTTTATCATGACCAAAAGGTTGAATGCAGAGAATTTCATTCTGGAGACCTGGTCTTTCTATACAATTTGATACTTTGGTTTTTTCCTACCAAGTGAGATCTAAATGGTTTGGACCATTTATTGTGATGCGAGTATTTCTGCATTCCGCAATTGAGTTAAAAGGGGATAAAGGTGACTGTTTAATATGACTGGTCAGCGTGTGAAGCGCTATGTCGGAACGACAAAAGAGATGAGGCCATGTGATAAACTAAAACTTGATGAAGTCGGACTAATCAAGGGCATTTAGTCGTTCCACGGTGTTAAATCAGACGTTGTTTAGGAGGTAATCCAAAATATTATAATTGTAGTAGATAGCATGTCTTAAATGTATAGTACTATTGTTTGAATAATTTTGCATGTAGATAGGGGGAATAGAGACAAACTCTAATAGAGACAAACTCTAGACTCATGAGCAGGTTGATGGCCTGTACAGTCTCACCATGGCTCGTGACTTATTTTACTTGTAGCAGGGTCCACAACTATATTGATGGTTCCCAGGTCACTCTCATGACTTGTAGGATGTGTCGTAGAACCTCAGGTAAGTCCCTACATCAATGAATCCTATTACGAACCATGAGATAGTCTCAAAGGTCGTTAATCAAGTCGTGGCACCTATATCATGAACTTAAAAGTCTAGACCCGCTTCGGCCCATCAGCACATTTTCAAAAATTATAAATGGTTTGCACCTAATATTCTTACAATTTGGGGGAAAAAATAACTTTTAACGATTTTAAAAACTCCCTCTCCCACACCTCCAAATGAAAAGAATATCATCTAAATTGACACCCATGATTTTTGGAACCACATCCATAAACTTCATAACTATTTCGCTTCTTTCTTCTTCTTCATAATTGTCCTTTTAAAAATCCCTTTCGAGCTATTTAAAGCATAGTACGCGACTCATGGACACTTTAAACTCATCTGCTTCTTCCTAACTTGGATCATTAGTGTGTTTGAAGTAAGTAAAGCAACTTATTTTACTTTAATGACTCTAGCATAAATTCGTGGGTTTGGGTTAGTAATTTTTGTAAAAGAAAGACAAAGAACTAGTGTGTTGTAATACCCCATACTTCTACCTAGATTAAAATCATCTAAAAATGTTAAAGACTTACTTTGCATATGAAAAATTGAATAAGCTTTCCATCGATACCAAATTCGCCCAAATCTGACACCTGGGCGAAGAGTTAGAGACATTTTAGTAAGACAGTATGCCACGTGAGCCTTCAACGCATCGTGGAGCATTCCAAAATGGCAATTATCAAAATCTAGTGAGCCTCAGCGGGTATGGCGCATTACGCCAAGGCTCAAATTCAGAATTGTCCCTTTCCAGTGTCTCAACGCAATGCCACCGCGTCGCGGTGAGCTTCTAGGTCGCATCCAGTATTGCAATGCGATTTCACCGCATTGCGCCATGATGCAATTTCTCAGTAGTCATTTTCCAGAGACATGACGCAATAGCGCCGCGTGGCGCTAGGTGCCCAAATCGGGTTTTCAGTGATGAAAAATAAAAAATTTCTAAGAGCAATTGGGTCTTTTTCCATGACCCATATCAGCTTTTAACCATGAAATTATGCCTTAAAAACCCTATTATACCATTTTTCCTCAGTTTCTCTCAAGAATAAAATTCTTCTCTCTCAAGAGGCAAAAAAAAACCTAGCTCAAGAAATCAAGGCCAATTACAAGAATCTCTCCAAGAACCTCATGAACTTAGATTTTCAGGAATGTCAAGTGTTGATTCATGGGTCCCTTTCACCCATGAAGCTCAAGAAACTCTTTTCAAAATCCAAAAATTATGCATTTATGAATTTTCATGATTTAGTTGAATTGAGATTCATGTTCATGTTGTTGTTGGATTTTGATTCATGTTTTAAATTCCATGTTCCAATGATTGATCCTAGTATGTGGTGTTTTGCATAATATTCATGATAAACCCTTCAAACTGCTAATTTATTTATGCAACCATGATAATTAGATGCATTGCTGATGGTATATCCAAAGCATGCTCCCCATGTGTTTGATTAAATGTCTAGGTGAAGGAAAAAATGCCATTATAGTATGTTAATATGAAATCTCCATTCATGTACAAGTTAATGCATGTCAAGTGTTAGATGAAATGTCTTAGTCAATGAATTATGGATATATATATAGCCATTGTTGTACTTTCGAACTTATTACATAATTTATTTTCTGTTATCGAGTCCTGGGGGTATTTATACCTGATAATTTAGTTGTGTACCTAGAGAAAGTATCAGTTTCATGATAATCTTAATCACACCATGATCAATAGTATTCTCAGTCAGTTTTAAGCACTCAGTATAATTCAGTGAGTCACATGACTCAGGAAAACTCAGTAATCTCATGAACTCAGTCAATTAATAGAATTCAATAATATTCCGTCAGTCTATGAAACTCAGTGAACTCAGTCCAGTTCATCTCAGTATAATCAATTCTGTGTCTATTCAGTTGGGAGTAGGATTCAACACCGAGCGAACCCAAGAATAAGGGCACATACTGTCAGTAGAGGGTGTGACCCTTAGAAGCAATCCTTGCATTCTAGAACTATGTAACCAGCATAGGTTAAGACATCAACACTGACATTTGAGGGTTGATAAGGTGGATTAACACTGGTAGATGAGGATTTCACCGTTCTCCTTTGGGGACACTGCCAGATGAGGGTCACTCATAGCTAATCTTTACCAGTGGCGTGGTATTGACACTCTTCTAATTGAGGTTACAGATTGGCCCCCAACTCAGTTATAACAGCTTATTAAGGGCATGTTGATTAGATGACTACCTCCCATAGTCTCAGTCTCAGTAATAGAACACAAATAATTCTACAGATTTTAGGACTGTCAGATACAGTCACTAAGCTCAGTACGAAACTCAGCTAGTTCTATCAGAATCAAGACTGTCAGCAACAAGACTGTTAGCAACAGTCACCCAGTATCAGTTGTATCAGTTATCAGTAATCCATGTTATCAGTATATTCAGTATTTAGAATACCCAAGTTTCAGTTGCAATTATGTTTTCATGTGTGTATCCTCACGCAGTCATGATCATATTAATGTTATCAGTCTGTTATAGTTCATGCATATGAACCCCATGCATTCACCTACCTCACTTATGTACTAGTACATTCTCACATACTGACGCATGCTTTTCTTTTGCACTTGGTGTTTTATACCATAGGTTCTGACGCTCAGGTTCCTGATCGCACTTAGCAGCACAGGTTTCAGTCAGCAACAGTAGATTAGCAGTGAGTCCTCATCATTCGAGGATGCTTTATCATTTTGATATTTCAGTACTTAGTTTACTTCAGCAGTTTGAGTTAATTGGGGACATATCTAATCAACTCCTTATTCAGACAATTAGAGGCTTATTCAGACTATAGTACGTTCAGACAGTTATTTCAATTTTGGTATTGTTATACCGCATTTACAGTTATGTTTCAGTTTTGAACCATATGGAAAATTTTGGACCATCTTCTGCATTATACAGTGTTACGTTATAGTTATTGCAGTAGGTACTAGTTATGGGTTAGCTTGTGGTCCTTCAGGATCATGGGCACTGTGTGGCATTTTGGGTACCAGATTCGGGGTGTTACATGTGCACTAGACAAGGGTTGTATTCTACACTCTATTTTTTGACCATTTATTATGTCTTGACATAGAATATTAATTTATGATGTTTGTTCTACATCTTTATGGTGATGGGGGAGTCCTTGATCTAGTAAATAGAAATATGACCTACCAATCCATATCGGGCGAAGTCTGAGTAACCCAAATGATGTGCTTAAATGTGAATGAGAGAATTAACATATATTGCAAAGTCCAAGAACCATGTTTATGAGATTGCATAAACAATAGGCCAACCCATAAAAATTTGGCATAGGGCATAATATATGAGCAGTTTGACGGACTGTACGCTATCCTCATGGCCCGTAGAAGTGATCGTTGGTGTAAAATGCATAGAAATACCTAAGTCTACATTAATAATATGCCTCACAGATTGTGGTACTTCCCTAAGAGCCATAGGTTCGGTTGCCGACTTAGACCTAGAAAACTTCACAAAAAGAATTATTCTCATGGGACCCTCCACGGGGCATGAGTTGTTCTCTCGGTCTGTGGCACTTGACATTACTACAACCAACGAAAGAAATATTATTTTATTTCTTTAGTTATGTCTTATTTTCTGTCCTTTTATTCTTGCTTCTTTTTTTGTCTTAAATCTAACCACCCTTCCACATGTACCATGGCTCCAAAACCAAGGTAAAAGTCAGCAGCCCCCAGACTAGAGGTCTCACCCACCAACTCAACCAAATATAAGCAAGATGAGTGAAACACTTCAGACTTTGAGAGTAACTCATCTAGTGGGTCGGATGTACAATACACTTAGGCCATTGATCCATATAAACCTCACAAAATGAGGTCAAATGCTTTAAAAGAAGATAATCAAACCCCATCTAATTTGAAGAAAACAGGGATAAATCAAAAGGTGGGGAGGAATTTGAGGAATAAGGCTTAGACAAAGATGCTAAAAATAACTCAAATGAGGGTGATGTGATGAGGAAGAAATAAGAGCCGATAAAGAGGGTGAACATAAAAGTAGCCCAAAAAGGTTTGCTAGATAGAAAGAAGATGAACCTGCTGCATAAAGGGCATTAGCCGTACTGGTTAGAAATAGATGAGAGGTGCCTGATGTATGAGATATCTTTACTGGTGGCATCGGCAAGAAGGAAAATGCCAGTTCTGAAGGGCTGTTATTGAAGAATCATAAATTTTTGCAGATAATCTCATGACGGTGCACGAGAGTCATTCACTATTTGAGAAATACTATTTTGGATGGATGGATAAAAACCAAGGATATTATGGTGCTTACATTGTTTGTGAAATCTATACATCCTATGCGGCTACACTAATAAATTCAGTGGATGACATGTTAAAGAAAAAGAAAAAGAATGATGCCCTCCAGCAGCTACCACTTGCTAATGTCAGAGTTTGAGGACGGGATGTAACCATTTCAAAGACAGTTATCTTGACACTTCTGCATGGGCCTATGTATATTTTCCCTACCAAGATAGGATTATACGATCACCACATACACTTGGTGATTGATGTGACTAGAATCAAGAATTTGATAAATTGAGAGGATAGCATGCGTTAGATTGCCAACACTATTATTGCACTGAGTCTTGCAAAATCATGGGTCAGAGATTCATCATCTAAAATACTAGAGCATCTTTGAGAATTATTGTAAAATTTTGGTGGTCAGTTGAGATAGGGAGGTTGCAACCAACAAAAAATGACAAAAACACTGAGTTCAGAGCAGGAAACCTAGTAGCATACACTATGTCTGGATATGCAATGAATGTGGGTAGACTTATATCCATAAAGATGTAGGGTAGATCTATAAACTAGGTCATTGGCCTTAAATTCCCATTTTTGGTTCAGCATTTATGTGAAGAGTCAAGGTCCCCGTCAGTCGCCATATAGACAAACGCACTGAAGTGAAAAAGGTGACCAATATTGCATTGATCAAGGATGTGGCAAACCCACTTTACTAGTCTAGGACCATTCCAGCAATACTTGGACGTGAGTTGGATGTGAGGACAACTAGTTCAACTGCTTTAGTTGAGGACCTAAGGGCAGCAGTGTCCACTAGTGTTTTCATAGCACATGATAATGTTGAACATGCTAAGGGTGAGGGGGCACTATCCATAGCTACATCTTCAGTTCCTACCCCTATTGGTGATGTTGTCACTATCCTATATAAGTTTTTAGTAAAGTTTGTAGGTCAGCAACATGAGACGACCGTAAATATAGAATAGGTGATTGCATAGATGGGGCTAGCATTATAGAGTAAGGTGGATGTTATAGAATGCAGACTCCATGCAGAGCAGTGGAGTTCAGTCGAGGAATCGCAAACACAAATTGATGCTTGGGAGGTACACATCATTTATTTGAAAATTTTAGAGTTTGAGTCTCAACTAACATAGCTAGATGCATTGAAAAGGAAGGTAGTTGAATTGTATGCCAAGACAGTCGCTGTGATTTCTGCTTTGATTACTAAAAATTCATTGATGTAATTTTTTGAGATACCGTCTGTCATTGGCGAGGTTGTTGACTTTGATCCACTACTACACCTCCTAATTCACGTTAGAAGAGAAAGCACCATCATAATAAGTCTGAGGTCCCTAGCGAGCCCAAGGACACTAAAGGAAAAAATTTAAGACAGGATGCTAGAAAGTCTCAAGTTGAATACCATCAAAAGAAAGAGAAAGAGAAAGCAAAGATTAAGGCAGCAAAATTAAAAGCCTCTTTGAGCACTATAACCCTGCCTGAGATAGGGATTAAGGACTCATTTACTGCTGAGATACTAACTGCGGTATGTGAGAGTGCCAACGTGTCTAGGAGTGATGATTTTTCTAGGGATCCCAAACCATTGAGTGTATCAGCCACCGCTAGCACCGACTTGGACACTTTGGGATATCTACCAGATGTACTCCATTTGCAAACACTGAACACTAGTGTCTAGGGTGCCCTAGGTATTACCTTACCCTAGATTTTATATTTTTTATAATTTTAAGAAATAGGGAAGTTACATTATTTCCAATTTGGGGGTTAGGGCATACCACATTCGAGGGTTCTGTTGCCATATTTTTTTCACTCGACTGTACTATCATAGCTAAAATCAGCATGTCTACAATGTTATTTTTATTTTTTTTTTGTTTTTCTTATTTTTTGTTGTGTTTGATTAGGATAAAAATGGGGAATCTAACTGCAGTCAGTTAATGTCTCGACTTTTAATATTTGATATTTAAAGGACACCTCTCCTAAAATTTTATTTTAGACCTTGTGTTGTAGTTGTGTTAAATAATGATCATTGTTGGATCTTGTTATGGAATTAGTATTATAGGAAAAATAACGGTAGCTTAGCAATGCATGAACTAGATAGGTAGTAGTTGATAGTGTAACTCTGCACTTTGTGGGTATGGGATTATTTACCGAGTTCACTTTGTGTGTGTGATCCAAAACTTGCTTGGTTAGTATTGCCTAGGTTATAGGATAGTTGGTGAGGAAATTATCATAGGACATTCTTGAATGAGTCTACCTTTTGACCAAAATGTCCAACCAAGTAAAATAAGTATCCCTTGATCCTGAATTTGAGCCTTAATTGACCATTTTCTTTCATTAGCCTATTCATCTTTTCGTTGTTACTTACAATGAACTTGTCTTAGCCCTAGTCCATCCCTAGAAATTGGGTACCTCAACTCAGGCAAATCACCTAAGTTGAGGGTTAAAATCATAGTGGTGTGTAGTTTGAGATGGGTATGAAGAAGAAATTAGTAAAAGAAAACAAAATAGATTTGTATATGGTAAAACAGGGAAGAGAAAAAAATATAAAAAATGTAAAGAGAAAACCGCATCCGTAATCTGAAGAAACACGAAGGAAAATAAGAGAGAATAAAATGAGTAAGGTCAAAAACTAAAGCAAAAAAATAGTGTAATGTCAAGGAGTTGAGTCACCTTATCCATATTTACCATACTCGTCCCCAAGACTATGTTACAAGCTAACGAAAGTCCTATGGTGATCCTAGTCCAACTGTTCGAACATTAAAGGCATAGAAAATAGGGAAAAGCCTATGGTATTTCACGTACCTTACTTGAACTTCTTTATGAACGTGAGTGATTTGATACAGTCCCTATGTTTATATTCATTGGTAGACTATGAGCATATGGAACTTCTTTGTTATGACAGTTCATGGGTTGCATTGTTAGCTTCTATTTATTTAGATAATGTTATTTGCGTATGTTCTTGGTTATTTGTTCATAATTTGATGCCATTGATTAACCCATTTTGTGTCATGGTAATGTGTTGCATATATACACACGATGGGTTTTGATTTTTATATAGGAAGGGGTTGATATTTTGTGCAAAAGGTAATGAATTGACTGTCATAGGTCTCTTAGGTTTCTCTGATTTAAGTAACGTATATATTTATTTTATTTTATTTGTCTGAGGATATGCAAACATTTTAAGATGAGGGCGTAGATATGACATAATTTCATGTCACTTTCGATGCTTAAGACAAGGAAAATATGCAAGAATTAGATGTTTTATGTGAGATATGACGTGTTTTGTGTTTAGTTTAGCATAGGGAAGCAGGTGGAAGCACTTGAGAATTTGAAGTTAGAAATCTACAATGAAAGGCCTACAGAACCCTTGACAGGATGTAAAAGAGACTCATGCATTGTGATCCTGGTCACAAAAAGTGATCCCAGCAAAAGGAGTTTGTCATAAGCAGTGGGTATCTTAGGGCCGTTAGGGAGGTCCATAAGTCGTGGCGTGGCTTGTGGGAAGTAAAAGATAGTTAATGGAAATTTTCCAAGTCAATTCTGATGGGGAGAATGTGGACTGCAGAAGACCCATATGTCGTGGCATGGCTCATGAGATAAGAACTCTGAAACACTTAAGGGATTCCTGACGGATCGTGAAAAGGTCTCACGGGTCGTGACTTGGGCTGTGGTTCAGTGCCGACTCTATTTTCCTGTTTTGTTTAGGATAAGTTTTATTTTTTCTATAAATACTCCTATAGGGTTATTTATAAGAGTTTACACTACTTTATATTTTAGTATAATATATTGTAAGATACTAAGGCATATTCTTGGAATTTTAAGAACATCAATTTAGGGTTTTGATTTTGGTTAAGATTTTTGGGTTTTATTCTTATGGTAAGTTCATAATCATTTTTTCATATATGAGTTCTACATGTGTTCTTACAACCACGAGTAGATAAATACCACAACTAGTATTGTTGGAACCATGATGAATTAATAAAGGGTTAAGTGTCAAGCATATCTAGACTAGTGTGCTTGCATGTATTGGTACTTCCTATGTTATGATTGCTTTTCTAATGGTTGAAAATGTTAGGAACTCACTTGTATTATAAACTTGCTTGAGAGAGAGGTAGAGACTAGGAAAAGGAAATAGCAATAGAGATTTAAAGTTATCTACCTTTATCTAACAACTTGACCCATAACAAGGATAGTTAATTTGAGATCAAAAACAAGGATTAGTAGTGCGACAATCAAAGTTTGAGGGGAGAAGAGTAAAATTCATCTAGATACGTTTAAATCTAACCTATCTTGTTAGATTTTTAATGCAACGCATCCGAATAGTTTCCTAGCACGAGAAACTTGTGTTGTTATGAAGTCATGGATATCACAATCGTAGTGCTTTATCATAGTGATTACAAATCCAGAAACCAATAATTTTTACCATTGCTCTTTTCTTTCACAAAATCCTTCCTCTATTACTTATTCTCCAGTAACCTAGGAAAACACTTGATAGAATTCCGTCTTATTTTCCATCTTATTTCCTATAAGATTAACCCAATCTTGTTAGATTCTATATTTGATTCAGCGATCACTTTATACTTTTTGAGAGGTGTAATTTGAGAAAAATATCACCTCTAGTGACAGGGTGAAAGGAATTGGTATGAAAGATGGTGGATTCCACATATTCTTGAATGTATTTGAAAAAAAAAAGTTAAGAGAAGAAGGAAATAGCTCAAAGAGAATGCTTGAAAATGTAGCAGTACTTGATGTCACGCTATGGTATTCTAGACTTGGACATCCTTCTTATTAAACTCTAAAGTATCTAGGATTAATATAATACAGTATTGATAATGAAGTCATCAATAACTATTTAGTTCATCCATTAGCTAAACAGACTAGACTCCCATTTACTATTAGTAGTTCTAGAGCATCTAAAGTGTTTGAAATTCTTCATATGGACCTTTGAGGGACACATATGACTCTTACCGTAGATAAGGAGTGCTACTTTCTAACAGCTATGATGAATAACTATAGTAGATTTGTATAAGTTCACTTACTGCAATTGGAGTCTAAAACTATTATTACTATCAAGAACTGGAGTCTCGGGATAATTTTGTGAAATCTAACGATGCTACAGAATCATTTAATCATCAATTCACTAATTTGTTTTGGAATTTAGGAATATTCCATCAAAGTAGTTATTCTTACACACCACAGCAAAATGGTATAGCAGAAAGAAAGCATAGACATATTCTTAATATTGTTGGAGCTATTAGATTTCAATCACAACTAACAATTAAATTTGGGGATAGTGTATTAAAGCTGCATTTTACTTGATGAATTTATTGTCTTCTCCAATTATTGACAACAAGAGCCCTTATGAATTATTGTACTCCAAGAATCCTATGTTGTCACACATAAGGGTCATTGGTTGCCTTTGTCATACCTCAATTCTACCAAGGGGTGATAAATTTTCAAAAAATCTATCTCTTCTATCCTACTTGATTACTTAAAGCTATAAAAAGGTTACATATTGATAGATGTCCACTCTAGCAAGTTTTTTGTGAATAGAGATGTCATCTTTCAAGAAGAAGTTTTGCTTTTGTTGATGCTAAGCTAGATAGTTAGTTTTCAACTTCTATCTTACATGTCTCCCCCTTAGATATGAGGGAGGTGATTTACGAGGCATGCCATTATGATGAAGAAACTTGTGAGACCTTTTTTGAACCTGCATCTCAAGATCTTACACCACTATCAGAAATAGCTGAGTTGATTCTTCTCAGGTTCTTACAAAACTAGAAGTAGTTGAAGTTGATTCTTCTCAAGTTTCTACAGAATCAAAACCAGAAATGCAGAACTTGTAGTGCCATTTCTAGTAGCTAAAGAGTGCTCTTAGAAGAACCACTAGAATTAATGTCATCCTACCTACCTAAAGTTTTTACTAATGATGGGAAGAAGAAAAGTAGCACAAGATATCCTCTAGCTAATTATCTATCCTATGATCATGTTACTCCTAAATATCAAAGTTATTTAACTAAAGGCACCAGTTTTGTGGAACCCAAAACTTTCAAAGAAGCAGCTAGAGATGCCAAATGGATTGGAGACATGAAGTTGAAGATTCAAGCTCTTGAAGATAATAAAACATGTGTATTAGTTGATCTACCACATGGTAATAAATTTGTTGGCTCAAATGGGTGTCTAAAATTAAGTATCAAGCAAATGGTGAAATAGAGAGATACAAGTTAAGTTGTGACTAAAGGTTATAGCCAACAAAAAGGTTTGGACGAATAACTTCTCACCTATTGCTAAGATGGTAATAATGAGATTTTTCATTGCTTTGGTTGTGTCCAAAGACTGGAATTTATTTCAAATGAATATTTATAATGCATTGCTTTAAAAAGATCTAGATGTAGAGGTGTTTATGTCTATGCCTAAAGGTTTTAAGAAATCAGGAGAGACCAAAGTCTGTAAAGTACTCAAGTCCTTGTATGGTCTGAAGAAAGCTTCCAAAATATGGAATATAAAACTTACTTGCCTTATTGGTTACTGGTTTTACCCAAAATGCATGTGATTATTTTTTCTTTGCTTTAAAAAAGGATGCATATATAGTGATTGTGTAAGTCATTGTTGATGATCGCATCATCATTGATAGCAGTGACCTATTAATTAACATAGCAAAGAAAGTACTATATTAACTATTCAAGCTTAAAGACTTAGGCCAACTAAAGTATTTCTTCAGCATTCAACTTTTGAGATCAAGTAAAGGTGTTATTTCCAATCAAAGAAAATATATTTTGAAGGCATACTTAATACAAGCCTTATTGGAGAAAAGCCTATTTCTACCCCTTTAGAGTCCAACTTGAATTTGATTTCAGTAGACTATGATAGAGTCGTTATTTTAACTGGTGATGTTATGTTACGTCATGTCTCTTCTTATCAGAAGTTGATTGTTAAGTTGTTGTATATTACAATTACTATACCATATGTTAGTTATGCAATACAAACTCCCAATCAATTCATGCAAGCTCCCAAGAAGTCACATTAGGATAAAACTATTGAAGTGGTCAAATATTTTAAAGGTACATTTGGTCAAGGAGCTTAGTTACAGGCCAAACGTGCCTCTATGTTAACTTATTGGTTTTACTCGGATTGGGCTGCTTACCAAACATAATAAGGTCTATCACAGGTATGGGGTCAAGTTTTGAGAGTTTCTAGTGTCTTGGAAATCCAAGAAATAATAGACAATTTTCAAAAACCCAACTGAAGTTGAGTACATGAGTATAACATCTGCAGCAGCTGAGGTGACTTGGATACAAGGCTTGTTTACTAGGTTAGGAGTATGCACCCTCCTGTCACCATCTTCAGTGATTGTAAGTTAGCCATTCAACTAGCAGTTGATCTAGTTTTCTATGAAAAGATCAAGCATATAGAGATAGACTGTCATTGTATTAGAGACAAGATCAAGCAGGATTTATTAAAGTTGTTTATGTACACACGTAACAATAGGTGGCAAATCTGTTGACTAAAGTCTAGGCCAAGGTCAGCACTTGCATCTCTTAAATAAGCTTAGTATGCTTAACATCTTGCACCCTCATCTTGAAGGGGGTGTTGAAGTATAAGTTCTCACAGTCATTATTAGTTACTGTTTTATTAATTAATGTTCCATAAGTTTCTTTCAATTATCTTGAAATCTTGATTGTTATTATTAGATTGTTAGTTAGCGGATTGTTAGTTGAGGATGATGAGTTGTCAAGAAGTTTCTAGAATCGGCTAGTAGATATTTTTAGAATATAGATATTTTATATCACATTTGTCTATATAAACTAGTGTATAAACCTCATTGTACTAGATTAATTTAAGCAATTATCAATAAATTCTCTCTCTGCTTTTTTTCATGTGTTCTCTAAGATACATTAATGTCGTTTTGAGTGTGCATTCCCAAATTTTCTCATCTATTGATTTGGATTAATGTCATGTTGGTCTCGTAGTTAGTGATAAGTTTTGTCTTTCAATTAATTTAATATTTGACTAAGTACATTTGACATTTAATTAATTGAAACGTGCACTTTTAATGATTTACTTGTAAATATTTATAAATTTATCATGATTAGCAATTGTTCTATCACTTAAGCACTCGAGCATCCTCGGGGGTGGCAAAATAAAATCCGACTCGCCCAATCCCGTTCAAGTTTGGGTTGGTTATTGACTCAACCACTTAGCTGGTTGATAGTTTGACTATTCATTTTATCGATGAGAACTTGATTTTCGATCTTGGAATCTCCTCCCTCATTTCTTCTTCCCTGACCCCACAAGTTTTATTTTTATGTTAAAAAAAGAATCTAGAAATATAGAAACTTCAAAATATGAAATTCGAGCTGATATAAGGACTATAACCAGTGTATCATATAATTTAGGCAAAATGGCCCTTGGACCCTTGTATTTGTTCGAGTTTGTAAAGTAAATACCTCTACTAGATTTTTATCGTATGAACTCCTGAACTCATCAAAACATAATATTTTAAATCTCACGAATCATTGACTAAGCTTATGCGGCACTTAAGTGGCAGAGTTGGATAAAGTGCGTGACTACACGCACTTTGGTGCGAGTGGGAGTCATTTTTATATTAAAATAATAAAAATAAATTTAAAAAAAAAACACCCACCCACCTCTTCCTCCTCCTCACCATTGCAAACCCAAGGCACCACCATTGGCACCATTAAAGCCCCCACCCCGCCAAAGCATCATACAATCCCCCACCCCACTCTTATTTCTTATCAGTGTTTCGCGAGCTCGCCACCCCCACCCCTACAAAAAAAGAACCACTGTTACATTCCCCCCTCCCACCTCAAATAAGAAAGGTTCCTCGCGTGCACCATTACAACCCCCCACCATTCATTTTTTTAATTTTTGTTCTAATTCACATTCTTAATTTAAAATTTTCATTTTTTTAAGGATTAATTTGAACTTGAATTGAAAGTGTGTGACAGTGGTTATTGAAAAAAATAATTAACTCCGTGGATAAGCTTGAACTTTTAGTGAATTTGTTAAAGATATTTAAATTTGAATATTGAAAATTCATTATGTTTGTGTATGTGACTTTATAGTTAAAAATTTAAATTAATTGAAGAGGAATTTCAATTATTTGGAATGAATTTGAGATTCAATTTGTGAGCAAACATCAAGAACATGATTATTGAAATTTTTCTACAATTTATAAAATTTATTTCTTTAATTAAATTTATTTTAATATTTAATTTCTTATGTGGAATTTAAAAATGACGTAAAATGTAATGTAATGTTTAAAAATAAATTGACGAGCAGATGGTTGGGAATGAATATAAATTGTTATTTTTTATTTCTAAATAATATTGGCGATGATTTTTATTTTTTTAAAAAAATTAATTTATTATATTATTTTTATTTAATATTATTGATCAGTAATTTTAAAAATTAATTAACGAAGATATTGTGAAATATCATTGATTTATGTGACGTAGATATCATGTGAATTTTTTTTAGGGAGAGTAAACCATACACATGGTCAGAAGGGTTTAAATTCTTATATTTTGATGGGTTCAGGGGTTCAAATAAAATAAGATTAAGTAGAAATATTCACTTTATAAATTCGGATAAGTACAAGAATCCAGTAGACCATTTTTTCTATAATTTAATTAGTGATGATCTCCTATTCATGTGTTGAAACAATATTGGCAAAATGCTCTTCTGAACCCCTGTACTATGTCAGTTTTGTAATTTGGACACTTCTACTTACATATTTGTCATTTGAACCCCTGAATCCATTAAAGAATAACTTTTTAAACCCTTTGTCGGTCTACTCAGTTGTGCGTGTTGCATAATCGCGATCACATCATTAATTTTGTGTAAAATAATTTCCACATAGGAAATGACGTGTGTAGAGTATAAATAGTAAAATTTGACCTAAAATTTAGGTCATTTTAAGCTTTCTTCTTCGCCTCTCCTCTCTCTCTCATTCGAAACTGAAAATTAGCACGATTTTAGGGTAATTTAAGCCGATAGTTGTTGAAGCTTCTTGCAATCGTATTTAACATTTTAGTGTAGTTGTAGTATGTGGTTGTTTATTTTGAAGCTTGTAGTCGATTAAATGGTGGTCCATTCTACTGATTTTAGGATTTTCGAGATTATGAACTTTTTTCTGTAATTTTTTATGTGATTTTGTTCTTTTTCGTCTGTAGTGTTGTTGTAGGTAGTATTTATAGTAATGATATGCCTTCAATGGAATATATCAGGTTTTAAGGTAGAATTTTGGGTTTTTGAGTTTTTCGTAAACTGAAAAATTGAGACCAAAAATTTAGGACTTTTGGTTTGCTTGTAGTCTAATGCTTGTATTATGGCTATATATTGCAGTTTTTATGCCTTTGATGGCATTTTTTGTTATTTCAATTGAATTTTAGGATTTTTTTGGTCAATTTAGAATTGAGTCCGAAAATTTTAGCGCTTTTAATTTTTTTGTTGTTTAATGCTCCTATTAAACGTGTGTATAACTGTTTTGTGCCTTCAATGCATGTTTTGTTATTTCAATTTCACTTTAGGGTTTTTTGGGTAAAATCAGAATTGATGTTTTTATTCCTTAGTTTTTCTTTAAAAATTAAGGCTTTGTGGATAATTGTCTAATGTATATGTTATGTTGTCATTGTACAGGTTTTGTAAATTAATGGATATAATGTAACAATTCAATTCACCTATGGGGGTGTCTTTTTGTCAGACCATGATTTAAGGTATACAAATGGAATTTGTATTCCTGATAAAATTAGAGTAGATGTTGATGAGCTTTATGTTATTTTGTTTCATAACTTAGCAGCAGATTTAGATGTGGAAAAAATTGAAACCTTTTGGTGTAGAGTAAACAAAAAAAGCTATTATTACAAGTTAGAAAATGATGTTAATATTTTAAGCCTTATCAATAGTTTAAAAAATGGAGATTTGGTTGATGTATATGTGGTTCACCAAATTAGTGAACTTATACTTGTTAATGATGATGTGGCGCCACTCCACCATTATTAGTACTTAGTAATAGTGATGTGACAGCCCCTTTGAACCAGATAGGACTGATGTGTCTTCATCTCATCCATTGGATATAAATAAAGATGAATATATAAATGAAAATCAGACTCCTAGGGCAGAAAAAAAAAGCTAAGGTTTCTTGTGAAGACTTAGGTGAAGGTCAATTTAATGATTTCTCCACATACCATCTCCAAACATCTGATTCTGAATTAGATTTTGATTGGACTGATTCTGATGGTGATTCACTTTATGATGTTGATGAAAACATTGAAGAGTTGAGTGATTTTGATGAAGAGTTTCTTCAAGTTAGGAAGGCTAACATTGAAAAATAAGCAAAACAAAAGGCTGATAGGGTAAATCTAGATGAGATACCATCTAGACCAGTAGGTATAGATGCTGGTTTTGAGGATATTTGTAAGAATAAGGGGGTTTATAAATATAAAGTGGGTGGGGATGACCATTATTTTGATAGTTCAGATCCGAATAGTGACATTAGTGATAAAGAGAAAGGAGATCCTGTTGATGATGATGAAGTGGTAGATCCACTACCTAGAACTTCTTCTAGCAAGATCTACTTTGATAAAACTGCAAAGAAGGTATGTTTTCAGTTGTATATGATTTTTTGAATGCTATTGAGTTTAGAGAGGCACTGCAGAGTTACTTTATTCAAAAAAGTGTAAACCTTAAGTTGAAACCTAATGAGAAGAAAAGGGTAAGGGCTAAGTGTGAGCATAAGGGTTGTCCTTGGATTATTCTTGAAAGTGTTGATAACACAGGATTTTTTACTATGAAAACTTACTTCCGTGTACACAAGTGTTATAAAAGGACAAGAAATAAGATGTGCAACCCTTTGTGGATTAGTAAGCATTACAAGGATAGGATTATGAGTGATCCATCAATAAAATTACATCAGATTCAAGCACTTTTAAGAAAAGACTATAGGCTATATGTTAGTAAAACAACTTATAGAAAGGCAAAAATCAGAATTAGGAATGAACATTTTGGTGATTTTGTTGAAGAGTTTTCTAGGTTGTATGACTATGCTGAATAATTGAGGACCACCAATCCTGGTACCACTGTATCTATTAGGACATTCAAAAATGCAATTCTAGAAAAAGAGGTGTTTATGGGCATTTACATTTGTCTTGAGGCCTTAAAAAATGGATGGAAAGAGGGCTGAAGAAGAATAATTGGTTTAGATGGTGCCTTTCTCAAGGATGTATGTAAAGATATCTTGTTGTCTTGCATTTCCAAAGAAGGAAATAATCAAATGTACCCTGTAGCATGGGTTGTGGTTGATAAAGAAACCAAGGACACATGGTTATAGTTTCTTAGATACATCAGCCATGATTTGGAACTTGAAGAAAATGGGGGTGAAGACTTGACAGTAATGTTTGATATGCAGAAGGTATGACTCTTCATATGTTCATATTTTTCAGTTATTTATTAGTTTACTGCAATAATGTCTTTAATGTTTAGCTACTATTTTAGATGTTTTGATAGGGTCTTCATTTGGCACTTACTTATATACTGCCAAATACTGAGCATAGATGGTGTGCTAGACATATATGGTCTAACTGGAAGCAGGTTTGGAGTGGTGAGGAAAGGAGGAAAAAATTCTGGCAGGTTACAAGGACGCCATTTGAAGTGTACTTGCAAAAGAAACTTAATGAACTAAGTGAGTTGGATGTTGGAATTGTGGAAGATTTGCTCAAGTACAACAAAGAGGCATGATGTAGGGCCTTTTTTAAGAAACATAGCACGTGTGATGTGGTTGAGAACAACATGTGTGAGACTTTTAATAGTTGAATTTTAGCTGCTAGGTTCAAGACAATTATCACCATGTTGGAGGAAATAAGATGCAAAGTCATGGAAAGAATGAATCAAATGAGAGATTTTTTTGAAAAATGGATCACTGATGTATCACCAATGGCTATGGAAGTTCTTGCAGAGAATGGTGAATATGCAGCCAACTATGAGGTGAGGTTTAATGGTGATATGGGTTTTGAGATTGGTGATCCACCTTATACATATATTGTTAATGTGAAGAAGAAGCAATGTAGTTGTAGGTCATGGCAACTAAAGGCAATTCCTTGTTCACATGCAATTACTGCAATGCATTACAAGGGATGAAATGTGGAGTCATTTGTTGATCACTGGTATCAAAGGGAAACATACCTGAAGGCATATGATAAGTATATTCAACCAATGACAAATATTAACATGTGGTCAAGAAGCACAAGACCACCAATTGAGCCACCTGAGATTACTCTCATGCCAGGAAGGCCAGGTAAAAATAAAAAGAAAGCTAAAGATGAAACTGTTAAGAAGAAGTTTGAAAAAGCTACAAGAAAGGGAAGAAAAATGACATATTCTGTGTGCAAGTGTATTGGACACAACAAGAAAGGATGTCCAACTTTGGTAAGCTAAATCTTTTCTTATTGATGAATTTTACTCTTTTTGAATGTGTTTTTGACCTTTTCATATTTTTTTTGTAGAAAAAAGATTTCAGTAGTAGCTGTGGCAGTCAACCAAGTGTACAAGCCAACACTAATACTGAAGCTGCTGCTGCTGTGAGAGATGCAAATGCTTCAACAGCTACTGAAAAGATGCCTGTAAATGCTAAATCAAGCAACAGAAGGCCTGCAGGAAGGCCTTCAAATGCTCACAGTGCACCAAGATGTTTAGGAAGGCCTGCAAATGCTCACAGTGCACCAACAACAGTAGGTGCTACTTCTACACAATCTACAAATCAACAGTCTACTAGTGATATTAGTGTCCAAAAGAGGAAGACTAGTACATCTTTGAGAGGTGGTGCAAATCTAGCATATAAAAGATCAAGGCAAAAGAAGCAGGTTTTGGTGTGCTGTTTGGACCAAGTGGCAGTTTGGTAGAGAGGGTAATTGTACTTTACATTTAACTGATTTTAATTAGTGCATGAATAACTGATTTTTTTTATTTTTACAGTCTGAAAATACTGATAGAGTATTGCATAGTCCAACACTTATTAGTTCAGTTCCAACCAATATTGACTTGGGTTTCAAACCAAATGGACTAAGGTGGAAAGATGGAGTTGTAGTAACTCAAAGACAACTACAACAACAGAGTAACAAAAGATCAAAGGCAAAATTATCTACAACCACTCAAGCCACATCAAGCACTCAAGCCAGTAAGAATCAGTCCACAACAAGCACTCAAGGAACACATTAGTGTAATTCTATTTCTGTATTGATCCCAAGTGTTGTTAAGATAATTTTTTAAGACATGGTTCATTTCTCATTTAAGATGTTGTTAAGACAAGCATTTTCATGTCAAATCTTGTTAAGACATTATATATTGCACATTTCTATGTTGGCAATGGTGTTTGTCATTAAATTTTATTTCATTTCATTGTACATACCAACTACATAAATCAAGCCATCTTAAATAATACAACAGATAGAAACCAGATGACAACAATAATGATAAAAGTGATATCAATACTAATGTTTGGTCTTTCAAGTCTTTCGTGTCTTCCATATCTTCCCAGTCCTTGTTATCTTCGTTGCCTTCGATGTCTACCTTTATATTATTCATTTTCATCGGTCCATCGAAAGAATCCACAACCAGTATCAACCTGATATTTTTGACAGGCGCAAAACATTCTTCCGGGATTGGTTGGTGTTCTTGACATCTTAAATTTCGCGTAAAGTCCACAGTAAAAAATTCGAACTGTCATGGTGTTGCAAAAAATTACATAAAAAATTAAATTTCCAATATTACAAGCATAGTAGGAAAAAAAAATTAAAGCATAAGAACTTGGAGAGAGAGAAAATGTAGAAGAAGGGATGAAAATAAAGCTATTGAAAGAAATGAGGAAGAAGGAGTATTTAGATAGCATTTATAGTGCACTTTTTGATCGTTGGGGCCCTTTATTAATTGGCTGACGCGCGGCTGGAGTGTAAAACACACGCTCCTATGTGTCCCAGACACATAGGATGCCACATCAGAAATTGTGTTTAAAAATTATTTTTTAATGGGTTCAGGGGTTCAGATGACAAACATGTAAATAGAAGTGTCCAACTTACAAAACTGATATAATACAAGAGTTCAGAAGAGCATTTTGCCAACAATATTCTATAGGTATATATTATAAACTTAGATGTTTGATACTTTGATTAATCCCTCCTATTTATGTGTTCTGAATACTTAAATTTATGCTGGTTCTAATCAGGGAAGGATGGGATCTTCGTGCCGCGGTTAGTTACTAGCCTAACATAATTTGAGGAACTTACTCTTACGAGTTATTTGATTCATGGTGAAGGTAATTAGTACCTCGATTCATTTTTATTTGTTCAATTTTGACTTTTCATGTTATAAAAAATAACAATTTACATTAATATTTATCACAATATTCCTATTATTGTAAATCATATATTATAAATATTTTAGACTACGGACTAAATCTTTTTTTTTTTTAAGTTGTGATATGTAAAACTGCTACATAACGATTAAAATTTTATAAGTTATCAAAAACGTTATTATTTAATATTCTATTGTCTAAAATAATGTGTTACCAGAATACCAAGTAATGGAAACCGTGCAAATAAAGGCACCAAAGAGTGTTAGCCGAAACTAAACAATGGGTGTGTCCAACAAACATTTCATATCTAAAAAGTATTCATTCACAGCAGCGCCAGAAAATAAATTTTAAATTAAAATAAGTTATGGTATTGCAAAATTTCCTTAAGGTCGCGTATCCAATCCTAGTTAACTAGTGACATAAATATAATTTTTTGACACATTAGTGAAAATCTTGACCCACTCACCATCTAAAACCCTACTTCCCGTCTTATATCACCCCATAGTATTTTATTAAATTTTATATAAATATTTTTAGAATAATACTTCTTTTTATTTACTTATAAACGGCAAAATGATTTTGAAAATCTTATACTTGGCATGAATTATTAATTGAGTGGACCTTTCTACTCACAACTTTATCAGTTAAATACTTAAATTCTTTTAAATTCAACATTTAAACATCTTTAACTATTAATCGAACTTATGTAGCATTATTTGCCGACCCAGTTGTGATGCACGGTATCATAGCCCTTTGATTTAAAAAATATTAAATTCAAAAGAAATAAATTAAACTAAAAGTAAAGTTAAAAAAGAGTTAATACATAAAAATAACTCTAAACTTGATACCAAATTATAACTTTGAACTTAAACTTTGATAGTGCACAAATAAAACTTTTAACTATATAAAACCTGAACAAATATGACCTTTATCATAGTGCTTTTATTAAATGATTTTTATATTTTAGTTTAAAGAAAAATTAATTAATGCAAAGATAAAACATGAAAAAAATTTATTCTCTCTTCTTGATTAATAAAAAAGACAAGTAAAATGAAAAATCAAATTAGAAAATTTGGGACGGATAATTTGGGAAGGAGGGAGTATATAGTTACGTTTTATATATTTTTCTGACACTATATATAGTTATACTGGTTATCAATTTTTAGTTGCAACCGAATCTTAATTGCAATCAAAAAACTATATATATATATAAAAATAATTATTTAGTATAATCTTATTAGATTATCGATTTACCAATAAAAAAATCGAAATCATATAAATAATATAATTTTTTTAATAAAATCATCAAAAAAATAACGATAAATAATCAATAACATTATTATCGGTATGATTTGTACACTCCTAAATTAAATTGTGATTTTTTACTCCATTAACTATAATAAGAAACATATTTATGCATGTAAATCTCCTTAATATCCTAATCAAAATACTAATCGAAAACTACAGTTTGCACTAATAGTGCAGACAAAAAAATAAAAAATAAAAAAATAAGAAGAAAAAAATATTTTTAATAGGTCATATATTGATTTTTTTGTTGAATCGTCTTTTATTATGAATTTATATTAAAGTTTCACTGAGATTATAAATAACTAGTAAAAGAAAATGGTTGCGCACGTAACAAATGAGCTTGCAAGACAATACGGACCACAAATTGTCTAAATACAAGTTTACAAGAATGTGCCTGAATATGTCCTTATAATTAATTTACCAAAAAAATAATCTTTAGGTTGATGTAAATTGGAAAAAGTGGGGGTGGGGGAACACGTGCAAAAAGGGCACAACGTAAGTTTTACTTACGTTTTAGGATAAATTTTCAGAAAAAGTTTTTTTTTTTTTTTTAATAATGTGATAAGTCACTGTTTTTTAATCTCGATTTTCACGTTAAAGGTAATAATTTCTTATATTTTATATATTTTTTTGGAAAACGTAAAAAATTATTACGTTTTATAAATAAATATGTAAAATGTAATAATTTTTTACGTTTTTTAAAAATTTAACTTCATTAGTTGATTGTTAAAAAAAAAGTGAAAAACATAATAAATTATTACGTTTAGTATATTTTGATAACTTTTTAAATAAATGACCTATTTTGATTACTTTTTTTTATTTTCGGGCTCATTTTGATTCCAAGTTCCCATACAAGAATAGGATTTTTTACTTTGAATTAGCCCGTTAGCGCATGGAGTTTGAGTACTACAGGTTGGACCGATCCGTGAATCAAAAAATAATTAAAAAATAAAATTAAATACTAAAAATAATAAGATGTGTACAAACTCAAAATCTACTTAAGTCATCATAGATATTTAAATATTATTTAGGCTTATTAAATATATGAATAAATAAAATACAAAGTACTAAAACTTACAAGAAATCATATATGCTTGATAAAAATGACGTGGTGGTGTTGGATACACGTACACCACGAGTGCAATAAAAGTTTTTCTTTTTTAAGAGTTCATTTTTATTTTTAATGTATTAAATATTGATATGTTTTTTATGTTTTATTTTGATCTATTAAAATAAAATTAGATAAGTATTGCTATTTAGCTAGCTATATTATTATTATTCATTATCTATTTAGTTTGCTTATTAATATCTTGGTTTGATTTGAACGGTATCATATCAAAAGTTATTTAATTTCGTAGATTATTAGGATTATTCATTTCTATGAATTTGAAACTTGATTAACAAGTTGTAACACGGTGTAATATTGTCTTGTAAATATGTATGTTATTAATATTTTAAAATTATAAAAATAATATTTAAAAAATCTGTTGATCGTGAAAGTCCGCAGCCCACGAAGTGATGGATTGAACTTATTATTTTTGGCCCATCCTAGCTCGTAAAATTTCAAAGTCCGTATAAACTAATTCAAATAAGTTGGGCCGACTGATATTTACAGCTCTAAATTTGAGAAAAATTAAAGAATAATAAATAAATCTTGTGAATTTATTAAATTATTCAGCATTGTGATTTGGATTCGTTAGATTTGCATTTGTGAATGGATTGACGTGAGGGGTGATTTATGATGGGTACTGAAAAAATAAAGAACATAGAGCCATAATTAATTCTAAACTGTGAGTGATGTTTGTTGAATTTGTGTTTGTGAATGAGTTAATGTGAAAGGCGATAATGGGTATCCAAAGATTAAGAAACTTCATTGATAAGTTTGAGGAAGTGTTATAAATTAAATGCGAAATCTCAACCCAAAAAACTAACCCAATAGGTGAGAGAATTTCAATTTGGGACAATTGGTTTATAACAACACGGCTGAGCCCAGTTGATCATGCCTGACACCCCTCTTAGGTTCAGGTCATCACTTCGAGTCGCGGCTCCACGCGTGGATCGATTTTCGTTGGTCACGGCTATGTTCAGTTGGTCACGACTGACACCCCTCTTGGGTCCAGGCCACCACTCTAAGTCACGGCTCAACGCATGGGACTCTCAATGAAAGCACCACTGTTATAAACCAAACAGGAGAGTCCAACCCAAAAAGACTAGCCTATTACGTGGGAGAACCCATTTGGTATATAACCTCATTGGCATTTTTCTATTTTTCAATATGAGACAATTGGTTCACAACAGAAAGTTTTAAAGGCGGACAAACGAGTCTTGTAAATTTGTAAAATTAATTTAAAATTATAATCTATTTATTTTTAACATTTAATTTCTTTTGTGTAACTAAAAGATGATGTGGAATTCTACCCATAGTCGGTTGTATTAACGCACTTTGAGGTTCAAACAATTTATGTATCCAATTAGCAAAATCATAAGCAGAAAGGTCTGCTTAATAATCTGAACCAAATATAAAGACCATTAAGGAGTACTAAGAAGTTCTTTCTGGGGTATAAAATATAATAATTTTGAAATAAAATGTAATATTATTTTATTATGTATTTGGTTAAAGATATCAGATAATTTTAAAATTATTTAAAGGTATTAGATAGTTTCGAGATTATTTATCTCATCATTTATATCATAATGATGAGATAAGTTATTCCAGTGAAAATTGAGATAATTTATACCAAGATAACTTGTTTCGAACCAAAAGATCCCTAAAAGATAAATTAAATTTTTTATATATTTATTACTCTCTTCATTTATTTTTATTTGTTTCATTTGAATTATGCTTATATTTCTATATTATAGAAATGATGGTTTCAACATGACAATTTCTTGTAATTTTAAAAAGCTTGAGGGTAGTTTAGTTATTAAACATAAGTTCTAAGCTCAATTTGATAATTTTTTGTGCATTGTTTTTTGAACCTCATTAAAACTTTTAATGAAAGCCCATTCTTTTCTCCCTAATTACCAACAATGTCATCTAAGAAATTTACCATAATGCCATCACACATGGTCTTGCATATTTCTATATTATTTTCACACATGTGGGCCCTCTATCTTCCATTTATTTTTCATTCTTAGTATTTATCTTTTTATGTGTAAAATTGTTTCAAATGTATTATATTCAAGTAAATTAATTAGTAAGATGGTAATTTATTATAAAAATTAATTATAATTGATACAATTAAATAAATTTTGTTATTTATTTAATTTCATAACAAACATATAATTTAATTTCTATCTTATTTGTTACTACAATTTCACCTAATTTTAAAAAAATTTAATATATAGAAGAGAAAATTTTGATATGCCTGCTTATATTGTCTGCTTCAACTTCTTCAATCGTAATCTTATTATATTGTCTCTAATTAATTATTATAAGCCATTTATATATTAAAATAATATTTAATTTAAAAAAATAGACATTTATGACATGTCTATTTCAGTTGCTTCAATCGTAATTTTAATTTTTATTGTATCATTTTTAATTAATTATTATAAATTATTTATATATTAAAAAATTAATAATATTTAATAAAAAAAAGTAAACTAGACAATTATGACATGTCTGTTTTAGCTGCTTTAATCATAATTTTACTAAATATCACCCCTAATTAATTATTATAAGTCATCTAAGTATTTAAAGAAGCTCTCTGTCGACTTTCCGGCTTGAGCTATTTGCTCTATGATTTTACTATATCATTTTTAATTAATTATTATAAATTATTTACATATTAAAAAATTAATAATAGATAATAAAACAATAGAATAGACATTTATGACATGTCTGCTTCAGCAATTTTAATCATAATTTTACTAAACATCACCTCTAATTAATTATTATAAGTTATCTAAGTATTAAATAAATAACTAATTAAATAATATTTAATAAACAATAAAATAGATATAAAAATATAAGTTAACTCTTGATCTTTTAAAGTAACTTGAATTCTTATATGAGATTTCACTTACTTTTTTTCATATGTATCTTTTACAATAATTTTATTATATCATTTCTAATTAGTTGTTGTGACTCATTTAAGACATGTCTATTTCGCTGCTTCAATCGTGATTTTAGTACATCAACTCTAATTAATTATTATGTTCATCTAAGCATCATGTCATTTAAATTAGAGTAGAAAATTTTTACACAATAATTGAAAATTTAAATTATTTAAAAAATATAATTGACTATCAGTGCACAAACTCTGGACAAAGAAAGTAGCATATATTTTTTTGAAAATTAAACAAAAAATATTATAAATTACAATAATTAAAAATTTTAAATATCTAAAATAATTTAATCTATTATATATCTTTAACAAATACTTAAAAAATATTGTAATTCACAATAATTAACAACTTAAAAAATTTAAACTTTATAAATATTTGGTTGACTCTCGAAATTATATCAGTGTCACTTAAATTGAAATAGAAGAAAAATATTATAAATCAC
>NC_061117.1:184548444-184575729 GCF_002878395.1 Capsicum annuum | reverse complement strand
AAAGAGATACACTGGGCCTTATAAAACCTTTGTCTAAGAGATCTTTGAGTTGTTCTTTCAGCTCCTTAAGCTCTGCAGGTGTTATATAGTAGGGAGGAATGGAAATAGGCTGAGTATCGGGAAGAAGATCAATCCTAAATTCTATCTCTATATCGGGAGGTACCCTTGGGAGATCTTCGGAAAGACATCAGGAAACTCATTGACAATGTTGACTGAATATCACTTGGGGTTTCATAATTAGTGTCCTTAAATCTAACCAAGTGATAAAAGCAACCCTTAGATATAAGCTTCCTGGCTTTGAGATAACAAATAAAATGACTCTTGGGAGGTACTGAACTCCCTAACCACTCGAAAATTGGTTCATCAGGAAATTGAAATTTGATTACACGAGTACGCCAAACTATAGACGCATAGTAGGAGTGAAGCCAGTCCATACCTAGGATAACATAAAAATCAACCATTTCTACCTTTATCAAATCAGCAAGTGTGACTCTATGAAGGACTATAATAGGACAATTCTTGTATACTTGCTTAGCAACAACAGACTCTCCTACTGGAGTAGAAACTAGAATCGGCTCAGAAATACTTTCAGGACTCTTCTTAAAATTCACAGCAACCAGTGGGGTCACATAAGAAAAACTTGACCCAGGGTCCAATAGCACATAAACATTAAAGTGAAATACACGAAGTATACCAATAACAACATCGGGAGATTCCTTCTGCTCGTGATGGAAAGTTAGGGCATAGAACCTATTTTGGTGCTGACCGCCAGCAGTACTAGAAGAAGTCCCCTGAGGAGGAGCTGGACGGGCTGCGGGAGCTAGTGCACTAGTGGCTTGGGTTTGGGGTCGGGTATCTCTGCTTCCTTGCCTAGCATGTGGGCACTTTCTAAGCCTGTGGCTTATCTTGCCACACCCAAAACAACCACGCTGTTCTGCCAAACACTCGCCCGAATGGGTCCTACCACACTTGGCACAAGGAGGGAAGTTAGGCTTGCTGCTCACACTCTGCTGAGGCCTGGACATAGAAGACCTATTTCCCTGCTCTATCCTACCTCTAGGAACTGGGGAACTAGTGGATGAGGGTGCTGCCATAGAAGAACGACTCTGGAATTGAGGGCGGTTCCCTCTTTGGGATCTAGCCTGACTGTACTCGTGTTGTTCAGACCTGGCTCTCTTGTTACCTCTCGCTCTATCTTTTCCCTTATCTTATCCTCCTTTATTTGCTGTGCATAGATCATCGGCCTAGACAAACCCATCTTCTTGTTCAATATAGTAGTGCGGCATTCTTTCAATACTACGCCCGACACACCTGTCACAAACTTTCTCATACCAGTTCGGGCATCGGAGACCAAGTTAGGCACATATTTTGCTAGATGATTGAACTTTAAGTAGTACTCCTTAACAGTCATGGAGCCCTGCCTCAAGTTCATAAACTTTTCAATCTTCGCCTCCCTTAACTCCAAAGGAAAGAACTTATCTAAGAATGAATCTTAGAACATCTGCCAGGTAATGGGAGCATCATCTTCCCCTTTACTCTTTCTCCAAGAAACCACCCAGTCATATGTAATGTCCTTCAACCTGTAAGATGATAACTCCACACACTCTTCTTTAGACACACGCATTACCTGTGTGATCTTCCTTATCTTCTCAAGATATAACTGCGGGTCTTCCCCTGCCTTTGACCCATAAAACTCTGGTGGACTCATCCGCATAAATTCACAAATTCTAGAAGCAGCTAAGTCACCTCCCTACTACTGAGGAGCTGCGGCCTGATTGGATTGGACAGAGACAGCTTAGGCCAGTGCATGAAAGGCTTCCCTGAATTCGGCATAGGACATGTTTTCATTCAGAGGATCACCGAGCTGAGGTTGCGGATCATGTTATTTCTTCAAGCTCAACGGAGAGGCATATTCTAAAATAAGAGAGCATGAATTAATAGCTGAGAGGGACAACTTTGAGCACGATGGACTTGAGAGGAAGAAACGACTTGTTCTTAAAATGTTTCGTAGCCACTTGGTCATAGATGTGGGTGCTACACACCAATGATCAAGACTCTACTTAACGCAGCTTGTCAGACTCCCTAGGAATCTTTAAACCTTAAGCTCTAATACCAAGTTTGTAATGCCCCGCAACCAGGTCCCGGAACGTCACACGGTGCTTAAGGCTACAAGTAGCCCCAAGCTAACCCTTTGAGCCTTTTACTTCATATATTAGCTTACTTAGAGATAAAATACATGAACTCAACACTGTGACATCATAAAATGAGAAATATGAATGAAATAATTGGCCTAAATAAACTACAACTCAAAGAAAATCTCAAAGTGTTGA
Source organism: Capsicum annuum (assembly GCF_002878395.1). Lineage (NCBI taxonomy): Eukaryota > Viridiplantae > Streptophyta > Magnoliopsida > Solanales > Solanaceae > Capsicum > Capsicum annuum. The sequence continues at coordinate 184,573,399 of NC_061117.1, read as the reverse complement.
TAATCTAATGACTACTCTGACAAACATCTACTACTCTAAACTAGAGAGCCATTGGGACAGGTCCCCAACTGACTCATACTCAAATGATAAGAATTAAATAGCTACTAAATAAAATTGAAAGTCTGAGAATAACCGGTCCCCGAAACATGAGGACTCACCACGACTGATATGTAGATAGAAGTGCTCGAAAAGATCACTGGTGAGGCTAAGACTGAGCACCTGAACCTACATTACGAGAATGTATGGCACATAGACAAAATATGTAGGTCAGTACTTTGGGAATGTACTAAGCATATGGGGGAGTATGCAATTAAAATAATCAATATCATAAGCTTTTATAGACAACCTACATGGTGTAAAACATACTCACATCGCTTGAAATAAATATATGCCACAAGAATTATAAATCATCATGCTTTTACTTAAAACCTCAAATTATCATGACACCTAAAATTATTAGGACCATAGCTTTCGAAACACTTATACTTTCAAAACCTTGTAACTTTAAGACTAAAACTCTTTGAAACTTGGAAGACTTAAGAACTTAAAGAACTTTAGGAACTTAGGGATTTTCTCTTAACCGACATAAACCATGTGAGCTACATGGAGTCCAACGTCTTACCCATGTTGGGGAGAGCTATTCTATCATTACCATTGGATAAAACCTTAACTTTAGTGATCACTATCTTAACCCACTTGGATATATCAAGAACCTACGGGGGCACTTAGTTCTGGGGCATGACACCTCGGAATCAAGACCAACTCGGTGCTAAATACTACTCCCTTACTTAGCTCAGAACTTTAGAAAATCTACCTTAAAATAATTCAACAATATATATATATAATGGGAGGCAAAATGCATCCCCTTTACTTCAAACTCAAGAATGTGGATTTCTATCTTAACTTACAATCAAAACTCACTTCGTGATATTCTTTAAAATCACTAACATCTCATTCTCAAACTCATGCTTTAACCATAAGGTTCAATTCACAATAATAGGACTTAAAATTCTCAAAACATGATATAGACGTTGAATTATGCAATTTAAACCATAAATTGATAATTTAAACCATTAATATGCATAATAATATTACAACTCAAAGCTTGGGTAAGACATAATTTAGTAAAGAAAATCACAATATAAAACATGATAGTAATTCTCCATGAATTTTCAAAATACTTTATGAAAATTTGTAACTTTTGGGAACAAGAACAAAACGGTTTTCTTGTTCAAAATCACATACCTTAAACTTGGAGCTTTTGGATGACTTCAAAAATTCTGAAAGGTTATTCACGAGCTATTGGGTGTCCCTCGTAGCCTTCTTAACGGGGAATTCAAATATGCAAGAATTATCAAATTCTCACAGTTGAAGCTCTAGATAATTGAGTTTTTATGTTGAAATCATAACCTTGTAGTTGAAGGTGTGCAGAGAATTTTGAGATGTTTAACTAAAGATAATGGAAGATAATACGCTCCTTGAGGGTTATAAGTCGTGGGAAGTGAAGGAAAAAGATAAAAATACCCTTACTAAACCGCTTCCCAATTGCTGAAAATCTAAGTCTGATAACATTGCTGATAAGCCATCAGAATTGTGATAAGTCTTCACAAATATCGTCACTGGGGGGATGGAATTGATGAATACTACCTAAGGCTGACGACATTCATGATAAGTCATCACACTTGTGATAACTTATCAAAAATATCATCACTGGGGGAGGGATTCTGCCTAAGGTTGATGATATTCGTGATAAGTCATCACACTTGTGATAAGTTATCACGAATGTTGTCACTTAGTTTTCCAGGCTGACATGTTGTGGTAAAATGGGCATTACTTTTTACTCCGATCAGATTTAGGCAAAATTGGTATTATTGGAAGGATAATTCAATTATCTATCTGTTGGTGGGTCATGATCTTAGAAATTCATAGTATAACGAGAGATATCCTCGTTTAAAGTTGACTATACCAATATCCTTCTCAAGAATTCAATCGGCAAGGAATGTTTTGATTCGTCTAATAGCTAGGACACTTTTGAGGCCTTAATACTTATCAAAATATATCATGTAACTGCCTAACAAGTAACTTTATTATGAAAGAGCTTGAAGCAGGGCTCTACTATTAGTTGAAATTCTCGGGGTATTATAATTTCAAATCACCATTTCATCTCACATGATCAAATGAGCTCTTACTGTCAAACTTTCAAGGAAGATATAGTATTTTCTTTCAGTATTGTGCTTGTCATTAAATACTTTCTCCATTTTAAAAAAATGACTTCATTTGAATTGGCACAAAGTTTAAGAAAATAAAAAAAATTAATCTTGTGATCCTACATTAAAGTTATGTCAAATTGTAATACCCCGTATTAGTCTTAATTCAGTTCAGCTCATAGTGCATGCATAAGAGGCTTAAAGCCTAAAATTTAGCTAAGTGTTGGAGACATAGACTTATTTTGACCTCTTAACTTCAAGGATTTTTAAACTGACCCTCCCGACCTCGAGACATAAGTTTTTGAGTTAATTCATGTTCAGAAGTGTAAGGGGCATGTCTCGAAGAAGTTTCTAATTTTTCAGACGAGGATTGAGGCATGTTTGGGTTTCAGTTCCAGAGCCTCACCACGATTGTGGTGCTTCACGGTTGTATCGCGATGAGGCCCTTGGTGCATCGTGGTGGACCTCAAATCGATGTTCCAGTTACAAATTTAAATTCCTGAGGGGCAGTCTTGTCCTTTTCCATCACCCTAATTCGTAAAAACACGAGATTTAGCTTCAGTTAGGGTATTAAATGCCCAAATTCTCTAATTTTACTCTAAAAAGCAAACCCTAATCATTCTCCCAAGTTCAACAATTCCCTTTCTTTCACTTCAAGCTTCACCATCCAAGAACTTTCAAGAAAGTTGTTCTCTTTCAAGATTTAGGTATCAAAGGTATGTGTGATATTCATCTATGGTTTCTTTTCACCGTGGAGTCCAAAAATTCCTTTTTAAATGTTAAATTATGAGTTTTCCATGTTTTAAATGAATTATCTCCATGAATTTCTTGTTATTTTGATTTCATGTTAAGATTACAATTGTTTTCAAGTAGGATGGATTATAATATATTTTGAATATTGAAGTTCCCATGTCATGTTCATGCAATTCAGGATAAATCCTCAAATTATGATTTTTGTAATGTAATTATATTGTCTCACCATGTTTAAAAGCATCTCCATGTTAAAGCCTTAATCCCCATGTGTTTGATGAAATGCCAAAAAGAATGATTTTGTAGAATGATTTCCCATTGTGGTCTTTCGAAGCTTTTGCATGCCTTTGTTATTATTTGCTTTCAGTGCTGGGGGTTGTGAATAACCAAAACTTAGCTGTTTACATAGTCTTAGTACATTTAGAATGATTTTAGATATAATCTCAGTACATTCAGAATGATTTAAGATATATCATGAGCATTATCAGTTCAATCAGTTATCATAGGCAGTTAAAGCTAGAACAGTTCAAAAATCAGTATTAGTTCAGTTGGGAGTAGGATTTAGCACCGCACAAGTGCAGGGATGATGACTTTCTCATTATTTAGGCAGAGTCGTTAGTAACAGTTCATGTATTCTAGAACTATGTATCCATCGTAGGATATGAGGAGTCACCTATCGATATAGGCTTGATTTTCTCCCAGGGGTCTCCCGTCAGTTTAGGCTTGACTTTCTATTCAGGGTTCACCTGCTAGTTAGGCTTGACACCCTGGTCCTTCAGTACACTAAATTAGTGGATCCATATAGCCAGCGTTAGTACCCGTGACACGGTACTGACACCCTTCCAACTGGGGTTACAGGTTGGACCCCGATTAGCTCAGATTGGGCATGTCAATTAGATGATACCTCCCACAGTCTCAGTACAATATTTACTATAGTTTTAGATTAGGTTTTCTTGGCCAAAGCATACAGATTCTCAGCTATTCAGTTACCAAATTTCAGTATTTTAGTATACAAACTATTTTAATATCATACTATATACTTGGTCATGCATTCTTAGATTTTACAGCTTTCAGGCATATTATGCACCAGTTATCTCATGTTATTCAGTCAATCATTATCTCATGCTACTCATTCAGTCAGTATTTCATACACGTAAACCTATGTATTTCAGCTTAACCTCATCTTATGTACCAGTACATTCAAAGTACTGATCACATACCTTTTCTTTGCGCTATGATGTTTAATATCATATGTTCGGATACTTAGTTTCTCGATTGTGCTTAGGCAGTCTAGCTAGTCAACAGCAGCAGCTGTGGTGAGTCCTCATATTTCAATGACCTATTATGTTATTTTAGTCTTTCTGTATTTTATTTTAGTTAGACAGTTTGGAGTTAGCTGGGGCCTATTCCATCAACTCTCTTTTCAGTCAGTTAGAGGCTTTCAGAAATCTAAGATAGTCAAATAGTTTGTCAGTCTTATCAGTCAGATTTTTAGTATTTTCGCATATGTTTCAGACTTATGGATTCAGATGTATTATTTTTAGTATTTAAAACTTGTAGAGTATTTAGTTGATTTCCACATGTCTTTATTATCAATTTTTACCTAGTGCTCACAGCAGGCACCAGCTCATGGATTAGCTTATGTTCACTGGTGACCGTAAGCACCATGTGGCGTTAAAGATATATTTCTGAGGCGTTACAAACTTGGTATCAGAGCCTAAGGTTTTACAGTATCCTAGGGAGTCTAAAATTCATATTAAGTAGAGTCTTGTGCATGGGTGTGAAGCATGCCACACTTATGGATAGGAGGTTATAAGACGTTTTAGGAAAATTTTCCCTTTTTTCAGTAGTCATATCGTGTGAGTGAGCATGAGCTCAATTTATACTCTTTGTCTAATTTAATCTTTCTTCCATTTACAGAACATGCATCTCAAAAAGAATAACAGGAGAAGAAATGGGAATCAGCCCGCACCTCAGCCCATTCAGGAAGATCCCCTGAATGAGCATGTTTCCCATGCTGAGTTTTGAGCTGCATTCACTACCTTAGCTCACTCAATAGCAACTTAGAACAACCAGCAGGCTATTATCCCGGCCAATCCAGTGGCTAATACAACTGCAGCTGGGATTCGGGACTTTACCCGAATGAACCCTCCCTTATTTATGGGATCTAAGTCTGATGAGAATCCGTAAGAAGTTCTTGATATAGTTCATAAGGTGACTGATATCATGGGTGTCATATCTATTGAGAGTGCAGAATTAGCTGCTTACCAATTGTAGAATGTAGCTCACACCTGATATAAGCAGTGGAAGGAGAATAAGGGTACAGATGCAGGGCCTCTAGAGTGGGAGAAGTTCGCCACGGCCTTTTTAGATAGATTTCTCCCTTTGGAGTTAAGGGAAGCTAAGGTTATGGAGTTTATTAATCTAAAGTAGGGTAGTATGAGTGTGAAGGAGTATTCGCCTAAGTTTACTCAGTTGGCGAGTTATTCTCCTTCGGTGGTGGCTAATAATAGTCTAAAATAAGTAAGTTCATGTCTGGTATATCTGATAGTATGGTCAAAGAGTATAGGACTGCTATGTTGATTAAGGATATGGACATATCTAGGCTCATGGTTCATGCTCAATAGATTGAGGAACAAAAACTTTAGGAGACAAAGAAGGAGAATAAGAGGGCCATAACAAGTAGCTTTAATTTTTCTCAATCGAGGTCAGATGGTGGTAATCATCCTCAGTTTTGTCAAAAGTTTTCAGCCCCAACTCTATCTTCAGCTAGTACGCCAGTGCCAAAGTTTAGGAATAATAATCGGGATAGGGAACCAGACTCTAAGTCCAAAGGCAGTATAAACAGTGGTCGCACTAATCCACTTTGCCAAAAATGCGGTAGAAATTATTAGGGTGAGTGTAGAACTGGCAGTGATATGTGTTTTGAGTATAGTAATCCAGGCCACATGATCCGAGAGTGTCGAGTAGTTGCTCAGGGGGGAAGAGAATTTTGTCAGCAGGGCCAGTCCAATCTGTCATCAGCTCCAGTAGGTCACCTGACTCAGCAAGGCATCACTTCCAGTGCCACCAGTGGACAACGCCATAATAGGCTATATGCACTTTAGTTGCGATAGGATCATAAAAGTTCTCCTGATATGGTTATAGGTACGTTACGGGTCTTTCACCTTTATGTTTATGCTTTATTAGACCCCGAGCTTTGCTCTCTTTTGTAACCCCCTATATAGCTGTAAATTTTAGAGTTAGTCCCAAATCTTTAGAAGAACCCTTCTCAGTGTGTACCCTAGTAGGTGTCTCTATTGTATCCAGGAAGGTATACAGGAACTGTTCAATTACAATATCCTAGAAAGTTATCTCTGCTGATCTTCTGGAGTTAGAGATGACTGATTTTGATGTCATTATCGACATAAATTGGCTCCACTCATGTTATGCTTCAGCTGACTGTAGAAACAGAGTTTTTCAGTTTCAGTTTCTTAATGAACCCATTATTGAGTGGAGGGGTAGTACTTCGGCACTTAGGGGTCAAATTATTTCATATCTTAAAGCAAGAAAAATGATTTCTAAGGGGTGCATGTACCATCCTGTTCGAGTCAAAGACTCTAGCTCTGAGACTCCCAGTCTCGAGTCAGTTTCAGTAGGAGGAATTTCCAGATGTGTTCCCTAAATATCTCCTCAGAGTTTCTCCCAAAAGGAAAATTGACTTCGAAATAGATCTCCTTCCAGATACCCAACATATCTCTATCCGCCCTATAGAATGGCTCTAGCTGAGCTAAAAGAGTTAAAAGAGCAGTTAAAAGATCTCTTAGATAAGGGATTCATCTGACCTAGTGTTTCCCTGTGGGGTGATTAAGTCTTTTTCGTGCATAAGAAAGACGGATTCTTAGAATGTGCATTGATTACCGTTAGTTAAACAATGTCACAATCAAGAATAAGTACACACTCCCTAAGATTAATGACTTGTTCGACCAACTTCAGGGTGCTAGTTATTTCTCTAAGATAAACCTCAGATCCAGTTATCATCAGCTCAAAGTTAGAGAATATGACATTCCAAAAATAGTTTTCAGAACTTGGTATGGTCACTTCAAATTTCGAGTTATGTCTTATGGACTCACGAATGCCCTAGAAGCTTTTATGGATTTGATGAACAGAGTGTTCAAGCAGTACTTGGACATGTTCGTCATAATCTTCATTGATGATATTCTTATCTACTCCCATAGTGAAAATGATCATGCAGACTATCCCAGAATTGTATTGCAGACTCTTAGAGCCCATCAATTATTTGCCAAATTTAGTAAGTGCAAATTTTGGCTAAGATCGGTAGATTTCTTTGGGCATATTATTTTTGGTGATGGCATTAGAGTTGATCCTCAAAAGACCAAAGCAGTGAGAAACTGGCCCAGACCCATCTCTCTATTATATATCAGGAGTTTTTTGGGTTTGGCTGGCTATTACGAACGGTTTGTGAAAGGTTTTTGTCTATTGCATCCCCATGTCTCGATTTAATTAGAAGAAATTCAAGTTTCAGCGGTCATATTTTTGTGACAAGCGTTTTCAGGATTTAAAAACTCGACTCACCTCAGCCCCAGTTTTGACCTTGCCAGATAGTTCAGAGGGGTTTATTGTTTACTGTGTTGCTTCCAGAGTTGGTTTTGGTTGTGTATTGATGCAGAGAGGTAAGGTCATAGCCTATGCCTCTAGACAGCTTAAACCCCATAAAAAGAATTACCCTACCCATGATCTTAAATTAGCAGCTATTGTATTTGCCTTGAAAATTTGGAGGCAATATATTTATAGGGTTCATGTTTATGTGTTCATTGATCACAAAAGTTTACAGTATGTGTTCTTGAAGAAAGATTTAAATCTTTGTCAGAGAAGGTGGTTAGAATTGGTGAAAGATTGTGATATGACTGTGTTGTATCATCTGGGAAAGTCCAATATAGTGGCAAACACCCTTAGTAAATTGTCTATGGATAGTGTTGCTCATTTTGAGAATGATAAGAAGAAGTTAGTTCAGAAGGTTCATCAGCTTGCTAGATTAGGCATTCGGTTGGTGGATTCAGCTGAGGGCAGTGTATAGGTTCAGAATAGTTTGAAATCATCTTTAGTTGCCTAAGTGAAAGAAAAGCAAGATAGGTACCTCAGTTTATTTAAGTAAAAGAAATCAGTTAGAAATCAGAAAGTACAGGTTTTCTCCTAAGGGGGAGATGGTGTGTTGCAATGTCAGGGTAGACTGTGTGTGTTATGTGTAGATGGAATGAGATAGCGAATCCTTATAGAAGAGCATGGTGTGTATTATTCTATTCACCCAGGAGCCACTAAGATGTACTGTAATTTGCGAAAAATCTATTGGTGGAGAGGTATGAAGAGGGATATTGAAGATTTTGTGGCTAAGTGTCCTAATTTTCAGTAGGTTAAAGTTGAGAACCAGAGGCCTAGTGGCACAATTCTAGAGTTTAGCATTCCCACTTGGAAGTGGAAAGAGGTGAACATAGATTCTGTGACCAGATTTCTACGTTCGTGTCGTCAGCATGACTTAATATGGGTCATTGTAGATAGAATAGCTAAATCAGCCCATTTCTTGCCAGTTCGTACTTCTTATTCAGTCGAGGATTACGCCAAGATCTATATTAGAAAGTTGGTTAGGTTGCATGGGGTCTCTTTGTCTATCATTTCAGATAGAGGTACTCAGTTTACCTCTCACTTTTGGAAAAGTTTTTAGAAATGTATTGGTACCCAAGTTCATCTCAGTATAACTTTTTATCCTCAGACAGATGGTCAAGCAGAGAGGACCATTCAGACCCTAGAGGATATGTTGAGAGCATGTGTTCTTGTTTTCAAGAGAAGTTGGGATGATCACTTACCATTGATCGAGTTTGCTTATAATAACAGTTATCACTCTAGTATTCAGATGGCTCCGTTTAAGGCTCTCTATGCAAACAGATATATATCTTCTATTGGTTGGTTTATGTAACGATTCGGGACTACCTCCTAGTCGTCACACGGTGCTCATGACCTCGAAGGATCACAAGATAATCCTCTTCTGGTATCTGTACCTGAGCACTGCATAATATCGGTAAAAAATATGAAAAACTGGCAAAAACTTACCATAAGGTTCAAAACATCTAAAATAATCAATACTAAAATCTGAATACTACTACATCTATCCAAAAAGCCTCTGACTATCTGAACTGTGGAGTTAATGGGACATGTGCCCAACTAACTCCATCTACTGTAAATAAACTGAATCTAATACGATAGTAAAATAAGGATCATCCTTGAATGAAGAGGACTCACTGCTACGTCTACTGTTGCTGACTGTGTCTAGACTGCTAAGGGTACTCTGGATCTCATTCTTCTGAACCTATGGTATAAGACACCATACCGCAAAATAAAAGTATGTGTCAGTACTTTGAATGTACTGGTATGCTAGATGAGGTAGGGCTAAATGCAAGGGCTTATGCGTGGACATAACTCAACTGAATAATCGTGAAAGTACTGAATGAGGACATATGCATGATTGCACAACCATAACTAAAATCATCGTGACTCTGAATATTGAGACTCAGATACTACTTTACTGAAGTCTGAACTCACTACTAATACTGAGAAACTGAATAACTGAATCTTCTGATATTGATAACTGAGTACTGAAGTTGAGATCAGTCCTATCTAGCCAGTGATCTCTGAATCGTATAATACTGAAGCTGATTAACTGAATCTACTTGTATCAATGACTGAGTACTGATCTTGCTACTATCGACTGACTAAATCTGTGATCAAACCTTTCTAACGGATGATCTCTGAATCTACTAATAATTATAAAGAATGATTATATCTGAGATTAGACCTATCTAGTGGAAGATCTCTGAATTTTTTAACAATAGAAATGATGGACTGAGTTTGAGATCAGGCCTATCTGATGGGTGATCTCTGGATCTATTAGTACTAATTCTGATTAACTTTACGTGAGACCAGGCCTATCTAGTGGGTGGTCTATGAATCTATGGAACTATCTAAGTTCCTTACTGATATGGGTGACTGTATCTGACAGTCCTGATTTTTGAGTTCTACTTTGAAGACTGATACTGAAACTACAACTGTAGGAGTTCTCACTTAACCGACATACCTTGAATCTGATCTAGTGGGGTCCGACCTGTAACCCCAGCTGGAAGGGTGTAAATACTGTTCCTTGGGTAAAGACCTCTGCTATGGTCAAGCCTCTCTAACGGGTGACCCTGAACAGGAAGACAAGCCTAAGGCAGTATGATAGTCAAGCCTTAATATAATAGGTGACTCCTAGTCCTGCGCTGGCTACACAGTTTTGGAGTTCAGGTATTGCTGCTAACGACTCTGCCTCTCTAATGGGAAAGTCGGCAGCCCTGCACTCGCTCGGTGCTAGCTACCACCCCCAACTGAATCAAATCTGTTACTGATTTGATTATCTTACTTGACTGATCTGACTGAGTTTACTTGATTCCGTTATCTGATGGAATACTTCTGAATTCTACTTTCTGTCTGAATACGACTGAGTTCAGTAACTTACTGTGATTTACTGAAATCTGAACTGAGTACTGATCTTAATTAGACTGAATACTGAGATTTACAGAGTTTTCTTAACTTCTATCACTAACTGAAATATACTGATCATAGCACGACTGAGATTATCTTGAGACTGACTCGGCTCTTGACAAGCAGCTAAGTTTTTGGGTATTGAATACCCCCAGGACTCGATAACATAAATAAATAAGATATGACAACTCTTGTGTAATAATCATAACAATAGACTATCATTCACAATATAACCAATGAAGCATCATTTCGAGTACTTGAGAATCTTAAACATGTAATTGTAAAGGAAAACATGTTATTGTCTCATACCTCATCCAACAAGGAGTTCACATGAATAGGAAGACATGCAACATATCATAATTCATTCATTTAGTCCTTACAACAAACATTTAGCATGCACTAGTTGACACATGCTTGGGGATATTATACTTCATGTTACAATGACACTATTTTCTCCATATAAGCAATTTATCAAGCATGTGGGAGGCACCCTTTGGTCGTACAACTTTAAATACACCAAATTAACATAATTACATAATTCAACATGCTTTTTAAAGGGACTTTATCATGAACATCACATAACCACACCTACTAAGGTCAATACTTGCATCTTTATGATCACAACATGAATCAAAACTCTATGTCAACAAAGACTTCAACTTTAAACCACATAAATCATGGAAATTCACAAAAATATAATCTTTGAACTTTAAAAAGGATTCTTGAACTTCTTGGGTGGAAGGAACCCAAGAATCAACATCAAACGTACCTTGCTATGTAATTCTTAAAAGATTCACGGTGAAACCTTGATGATTTGGGTCTTGAATTAGAAACCTAGGTCTTGCTCTTGAAGAAAATTGAGAGAAACCAACAATATTTGGGTGTAAATGTGTTGAATCTCATGTTAAAGAGTATATATAGGGGTTGGGAAAACCCCCTTTTTGCCCTTGGAATTAAAATCTGGAACTTAAAAAATCCCAATTTTACGTGTTGGCGCGACGCGTCATAATCACGCCAGCTTACTGGAAATTGGACAGCTGAGAAACTGCTTGATGGCGCGATGCGGTGCAAATCGCATTGCCACCTTGGTTGCGAACTGAAAAGTTACCGCGATGCGGTGGTATCGCGGAGGCTTACTGAATTTTGACAATTGTTATTTTGTCTGGCTTTGTGACACGCTAGAGTACCAGGCGGTACACTGTTTCATTAAAATGGCTCTAACTCTTCGTCCGAGTGTCGAATTTGGGCAAATTTGGTATCGATGGAAAGCTTATTCAATTCTCGACATAAAAAAAAGTCGATATTAGGGAAATTCTACATAGTTTAAAATATTTCTCACTTTGGAAGCCACTTTTCAATCTTTTAAAGCCAGAATTACACTTCACTTAACACGCTCTAAGGCTCATACTACGAGAGATCTTTGCGAGGTCTTATAGTTTGAGGCAGGTGAGACCGTTTTGATAGGGCCTGATTCAATGTTTGATGCAATGAAGAAAGTTCAGTTAATCAGGGAGAGGCTCAAGATAGACCAAAGTCGTTAGAAATTCTATGCAGATATGCGTAAGAGAGATCTTGAGTTTGCAGTTGGAGGATCTGGTGTATTTAAAAATCTCACCCATGAAGAGAGTGAAGAGGTTTGGCAAGAAGGGGAAGCTTAGTCCCTATGATATGTTGGCCCTTATAGAATCTTGATCCATTTCAAAAAGATAGCTTATGATCTTGAGTTGCCTGCAGATTTGGCATCAATGCATCAAGTGTTCTATGTTTCTTTGTTAAAGAAGTGTATCAGTGATCCAACTGTAGTAGTCCCTTTAGAAAGTACAGATATTCAGGATAGCCTTTCTTATGAAGAAATTCCAGTTGAGATTCTTGATCGTTTCCTAGACTGAGGAACAAAGAAATTCCCTTAGTCAAAGTTCTTTGGCGGAATCAGTTCGTTAAGGGAGCCACCTCGGAAGTAGAAGCAAATATGCATACCAAGTACCCTCATCTTTTCTCCGCAAACTCAGACTCTGTTTAAGGTAATAATTTTTCTTAGATTATATATTTTCCAATCTCAGTTTCAGCCATATAATCATCTTCATGTCATTGCATGCATTCACGAATCGGTTCAGTCACATATTATGTTTCAGATTCAATCATGTAATCATGTTTCAGTCATGCATATCAAATAAGTAATTTTAGTCCCTCAGTATTCTCAACTTAAATCAGTATCATTCGAGGACAAATATTCCCAAGGGGGAGATATTGTAATACCCCGTATTAGTCTTAGTTCAGTTCAACTCATAGCGCATGCATAAGAGGCTTAATGCCTGAAAATTTAGCTAAGTGTTGGGGACTTAGCCTTATTTTGATATCATAACTTTGAGGATTTTTAAACTGACCCTCCCGACCCTGAGACATAAGTTTTTGAGTTAATTCATGTTCTGGGGTGTAAGGGGAACGTCTTGGGGAAGTTTCGAATTTTTCGGACGAGGATTGAGGCACGTTTGGATTTCAGTTTCAAAGCCTCACCACGATTGTGGTGAGTTGCGGTGGTATAGTGATGAGGCACTTGGCGCGTCGCGGTGGCCCTCAAATTGGCGTTCCAGTTACGAATTTAAATTCCTGAAGGGCAGTTTTGTCTTTTCCCATCGCTCCAATTTGTAAAAACATGAGATTTAGCTTCATTTAGGGCATTATATGCCCAAATTCACCAATTTTACTCTTAAAAAACAAACCCTAATCATTTCCCCAAGTTCAACAATTCCCTTCCTTTCACTTCAAGAAAACTCAAGAATTCAAGCTTCACCATCCAAGAACTTTCAAGAAAGTTGTTCTCTTTCAAGATTTAGGAATCAAAGGTAGGTGTGATGTTGATAGATGGTTTTATCTCACCATGGAGTCCAAGAATCCCCTTTTAAATGTTAAATTATGAGTTTTCCATGTTTTAAATGAATTATCTCCATGAATTTCTTGTTATTTTGATTTCAAGTTAAGATTACAATTGTTTTCAAGTGGGATGGATTGTAATATGTTTTGGATGTTGAAGTTCCCATGTCATGTTCATGCAATTCAGGATAAATCCTCAAATTATGGTTTTTGTCATGTAATCATGTTGTCTTACCATGTTTAAAATCATCCCCGTGTTAAAGCCTTAATCCCCATGTGTTTGATGAAAAGCCAAAAAGAATGATTTTGTAGAATGATTACCAATTATGGTCTTTCGAATTTTTGCATGCCTTTGTTGTTATTTGCTTTCAGTGTTAGGGGTTGTGAATACCCGAAACTTAGCTTTTTACATAGTTTCAGTACATTCAGAATGATTTTTCAGATATAATCTCAGTATATTCAGAATGATTTAAGATATATCATGAGCATTATCAGTTCAATCAGTTATCATAGGTAGTTAAACTTAGAACAGTTCAGAAATCAGTGTCAGTTTAGTTGGGAGTTGAATTTAGCACCGAGCGAGTGTAGGAATATCGATTTTCCCGTTAATTAGGTAGATTCGTTAGTAACAGTCCCTGTATTCCAGAACTACGTAGCCAACGTAGGATATGAGGAGTCACCCGTCAGTATAGGCCTGATTTCCTCCCAGGGCTCACCCGTCAATTTAGGCTTGACTTCCTGTTCAGGGATCACCCATCAGTTAGGCTTGACACCCTGGTCCTTTAGTACACCAGATTAGTGGATCCACACAGCCAACATTAGTATTTGTGGCACGGTACTGACACCCTTCCAACTGAGGTTACAGGTTGAATCCCATTTAGCTCATATGGGGCATGTCGGTTAGATGATACCTCCCACAGTCTCAGTACAGTATTCAGTATAGTTTCAGTTCAGGTTTGCTTGACTGAAGCATACAAATTCTCAGCTATTCAGTTTCCAGATTTCAGTATTTTATTTTACAGACTATTTCAGCATCATGTTATATGCTTGGTCGTACATTCTCAGATTTTACAGCTTTCACACATATTATGCATCAGTTATCTCATGTTATTCAGTAAGTCATTATCTCATGCTACTCAGTTAATCAGTATTTCATACACATGAACCTATGCATTTCAGCCTAACCTCATTTCATGTACCAGTACATTCAAAGTACTGATCGTATACGTTTTATTTGTGTTATGATATTTAATATCATGGATTTGGACGCTCAGTTTCCCAACATCGCTTAGACAGTCCAGCTAGTCAGCAGCAACAGCAGTGGTGAGTTCTCATGTTTCGAGGACCTGTTATGTTATTTCGGTCTTTCTGTATTTCATTTCAGTTAGTTTGGAGTTAGTTGGGACCTGTCCCATCAACTCTCTTTTCAGTTAGTTAGAGGTTTTCAGACATTCAGATAGTTTGTCAGTCCTATCAGTCAGATTTTTAGTATTTTTGTATATGTTTCAGACTTATGGATTCAAATGTATTGTTTTCAGTATTTAAACCTTATGGCGTATTCAGTTGATTTCCGCACATATCTTTTATTATCAATTTTTGCTCAGTGCTCACAGCAGGTACCAACTCATGGATTAGCTTGTGGTCACTGGTGACCGTAAGCATCGTGTGGCATCCAAGATGTATTTTTGGAGCATTACACAAATTTACCAAAATCTCATTCGATTTTGTAGTATTAAACATGCTATGTGAAGAATTGAAATTAAATTTTACCAAAAAAGAAAAGGAATCATTCTTTTTTAAACAAATTAAAAAGGAAAGTATATCATTCTTTTTTAAACGGAGATAGTAACTGTGTAAAATGCTGCTACTACATTCAAACCTCTCGAAGTTAAAACTCGATAAATTAATAAACTCCCTAAAATGATATTGTTTTCTGGTCCTGACTTGGATTAGCGAAAAAAATTATCGATTATAATAAAATAAAAAATGATGTACTTTTTAAAGATCTCTATATAGATATAGGCAAAATGGCTCGATGGACACTTGTACTATATCCGTTTTGTAATGTGGATACTCCTACTAACATGTTTGTCATCTGGACCCTTAAACACACTAAAAGCTATATTTTAAATACTTTTTTGGTGATTGTAACACACTCGCCCCACGTCAGCTTCCACGTCATTTAAAATACTACATTAAATTCCACATCATTTTTAAAATGTCACATAAGAAATTAAATATTAAAAAAATAAAAATTTAAATTGAGAATTAAAAAAATAATTAAAATGAGGTGAATTTTTAATTTTCATCTTCTCCATCTCTCCACTCTCTCTTCTTCATCTCCACCGTCGCACCACCGCTATCGGTGTGACAACAATCCATCAACACGCTGCCGTCATCTACATTTTTCACATCCCACACACTTTAAACTCAAAATTTTCTGAATATTAGCATCCATTTGAGCACTAATAGGCAAAGAATTATTAGACTCACCAGAAATTGTATCCATAACAGCTTCTTTAACGTCATCGGAATCGCTGGAATTAGAATTTTCTACTTTAAAATCAACCACATCAACAATTTCATTTGAAGCCCTAATTTTCAAATTGATAGTGCCTTGCGGGTAATTTGATAGGGCTTTTGTTAAATTCATGTTCCCCATATTAGAATTAATGACTAAACTTTGACCAATTTCATTGACGTTACTCCGAACACTATGCTCGACCAAATTCACAACTGTCGAATCATCAAAAACCAAATTCGATGGATTAGAGCATAACTTTGATGAGGCTTTAGTCATTTGATCACTTCTAAATGCTTGTTCAATTGAATCACAGTGGAAATTTTAAAAATTACTCCTTAATTTCTCATTTTCCACTAATTTTGGTAAATTAGGTTTCAAAAATCCAATTTTTAAATTGAAATTGTTTGGAGTTAAATTAATTGGGGCTTTTGCATTGAATACACTCCTTACCTCCCCAGAAATTGAATTCCATTGAGAATTTTGAGGTTGGCCGGAATTTTCCCCAACGCCGGAGTCACAGGCTTTTCCAGCATGAAAAACAGTGTTACGGGTGTCATTTTTTGCTAGGATTTGAATGAGGGTTGGGGAAGGGGGCTGGACGGGGGTGAGGGGTGGGGGGTGGATGGACGGGGGTTGGGCGTTGAGGGAGGGGCCTTTTAAAAAAAAATATTATTTTTTAACTTTTAAAATATATTTAAATTTAAAAAGCTGTAGTTGGAGATTTTTTTTATTTTTTTAAATTATTTTAATGTAAAATTGATCAAAAATTAACCCCCACTCACACCCTAGGTGATGCCTGCACACACTTTGTCCTAGTCAGTCATTTTAATGCCATATAGGTCCGGTCAATGGTCAAAGGGTTTAAAATATTATTTTTTAGTGGGTTTAAAGGTTCAGATGACAAACATGTAAGTAGAAATATCTACACTACAAAACGGACATATATAGTATAATGATCCACTGAACCATTTTGCCATAGATATATAGTCTCATTAATATTGTTAATTAATAATTTTTTAAAATTACAAAAATATCTGAGACAATTTAGAGAACTGAGATTATATAGTATTTTTTTAATTAAAATTTAAATCTAGTTGAAGTTCTTTAACTTTTTTTTTATTAAATTCAAAAGTTCCAGTATTATCTTCTCAAACTGCACCAAAACACTATGAAGAATTCTAGACGTGATAAGTGTTTCCTTACGCATAAATAATTCCAACGACATTGCATCCTCTACAACCTCATCATCAACACAAAAAACTATGAAGAATTCTAGATGCGATAAGTGCATAAGTGCTTTCTTACGCGTAAATGATTCCAACGGCATTGTGTCATCTAAAACTTCATCATTAACATTCTTTTCTCCGATGGTATCCACAATTCTTCTAAACTCTGAACCACTGGCCATGTAGTATTTTCACCCAAGATAATCCAACAAACTATTGACATCCATTTTATTGCAATAACCAAAATTATTAATAAACGTGATTTACACAAGTTCACTCAAATTCTTTGAGACTTCATCCCCAAATGAATTTGCAGTGTCGATACAATGTAATTATGTATGATAAATTTATTTTTTCATTAATTCAGTAAATATGATACATAAATTAATAAGATACAATGATTTTGATGTAATCAAAATTAACTTTCATCTAATCTCAAAACACTAATTAAATTAATAAAAATTAATCTATCGATTAAATTATATCTCTACAAAATAATAATATTTTATAATCTCAATAATATTAATTTAAAGAAATTTTACTATAATCAAATTTAATTTTTCAAAAAATAGATTAATAAATCCTTAATAATACTCCCTTTGTCCCAATTTGAGACTTCATCCCCAAATGAATTTGCAGTGTCGATACAATGTAATTATGTATGATAAATTTATTTTTACATTAATTCAATAAATATGATACATAAATTAATAAGATACAATGATTTTGATGTAATCAAAATTAACTTTCATCAAATCTCGAAACACTAATTAAATTAACAAAAATTAATCTATCGATTAAATAATATCTCTACAAAATAATAATATTTTATAATCTCAATAATATTAATTTAAAGAAATTTTACTATAGTCAAATTTAATTTTTCAAAAAATAGATTAAATAAATTCTTAATAATACTCCCTTTATCTCAATTTATGACATTTTTCTTTTTAATCGGTCTCAAAAAATAACACATTTCCCCATTTAGTAATAATTTAATTTTAAAATACCACTTTACATGATTTACAACCACACAAACATCTATAACTTATTTTGAACCATAAATTATAATTTTTTCTTTTTTAAATTAGACGTCGAATCAAACTACCTCACATATATGGGAAGGGGGAGAGTAATTATTCAAGAGACGCGACAGTGTGACATGTAGGAAACGACTTGTATCCCATGTCAATTCCAGCCCATATGACTCATGGCCTCTTTGAGTTCAATTTGATTTCAGAATTTTACCATGTAAATGCATCATGGCCTAATTTATTTTCCCAAACCAGTTGTTGCTCATAACTTTTTCCCCTGGCTTTGGATCCATTAGGAAAGATGACCAAAAAAAAAACAATGTTAAAAAAATGTATAAATAACATAAATGCAGGAAGTAATTATACTCTCTCCCACTTTTATAATTATTTTAGTTTCTTTTTCTATTAATATAGATAGGATGGCCGATTGAGATTTTTATAATATGTTTAAAAAGTTAAAAAAATTTTGTAATATAGAAAACATAAGTTGTGTATTTGTATAATTTTTAGTAAAGATCTGGACTTTTTGTCTATTTTACTTTCTTTTTCTATTAATATAGATAGGATGGCCGATTGAGATTTTTATTATATGTTTAGAAAGTTGAAATTTTTTTGTAATCTAGGAAACATAAGTTGTGTATTTGTATAATTTTTAGTAAAGATCTGGACTTTTTGTCTTTCTGCTTATTGTCGGTGGACTGATTAATTAAGTAAAATCTTCAAAATTAATCTATTTTAGAGTTCAAATTCACATTATTAAGCAACTCATCAAGGAATTTAAATGGTTGTTAACATGTCCACCCACATTCACACAAAAACAAGAAAAAGAAACGGCAAAGCAAGTGAAAGAAACAACAATAAAACAAAATCAATTTGCTAAATTTCTCTCAACATTTTTAGCAACAAAAGATATAAAAGAAATAAAGAACTAATCTACCTGAATCTTAGCCACAAAAAATTAAAAATTTACACTTAGATTTAAATCTAAAAAATCACACATTAAAAAAAAACAAAACAAATATCAAGATCTATTTGTCATTACGATAACTCAAAACATTTCCATTGAGAAAGCAGAAATCTGCCAATTTTTTTACACATACCAAAACAAGATCAGTCTACAACAACATAAGTAAAATAGCAGTCAGGTCTGGTGCAATACACCTCTCGCTATGCATGCACGGGTCCCAGAATCGACTCGGACCGAACCACAAGAGTCCACTGTATGCAGTGAATTTAAAGATCGGAGAAGCAGTGATGCCTAGCTGTAGTTGCTCCACCAGTACAACGTCCAACAACTTTAGAAACCCTTCTATCACGCCCAATAATAATTCGATTTATGGTTGCAGCAGTACAAAGACACTCTTTCAAATCATAGGTAACAGACTTAACAAGCTCACAACACAGATCTTCGGAATCTTCATGAGTTTCTTCCACAGGAAAACATGCGGAAGCTAAGTGCATGAGTTCTGATGGTAAACAGTTGACAACTTTTTTTGTTGTTGAAGTTTTTGCATCTGAATTTATAGCTTGTACAGTGAATAAAAGAAGAGTGAATGAAAGTAACAGAGGGAAGAAAATTTGGGGTTTGGGAAAATTCATGCTTGTTGAATCTTTTGGTGAAGTTGAAAGAGAGGAAGCTGATCCACCACTTCGTACTATTTTGTGCTTTAGGTATGAATGAGAAAGTGGAAAATGGGAGGAAGAAGAGATGGGGTTGGAGAAAAAGATTACGAGAATTATTTTTAGTCCTTTATTTGTTGTTGTATTCCTACTTTAGTATCCTTAGTTTGATGTAATGTATATTTGACATTTTACTTATATCTAAAATGCATATGTTTAGAACTTTTGTATAGTGTAGTGATTGAATCAACAAAATATGTGAGATCAAAATCACCATGTAATGGTGAAAACTATGGAGATCCTCAGATTTATCTAAATATTCTAATGATGATTTATTATGATTGAATATTTGAACCATAATAAGGTGTTTAACTCAAATATTTTCAATTCAAATTTTAAAAATAATTTATGTATTTTCTCAAAGGCATATTACATAAAATAAATTAACCACATAAAAGTATGTTATATCAGTTAATTATATACATCAAATTAAATTAAAGCGTCTGAAATTTTACGAATTATTCTTGCTAATACATATAACTTAATTAAAGAGGAAACTGAATATTAAGGGTCAGTTTGGCCATGAAATTTTTTTTCTTTTTTTCGAAAAAAATTTTCGGAGTTGAAAATTGTGGTGTTTGGCCATGAAAATTTGAAAAATAATTTCAAAAATTTTTTCTAAAAATGAAAAACAGGTTTTTGATGTTTTCATAATTTTTCAACTCCAATTTCAACTTTTATTATGATTACATATAACTCCAATCTTTTAAATTTTTAAATAAAACTCTCCTTATAATTATAACTAACTACCAACAAATAAATAAAAACACTTTCTCATTCATTTGCACTTGTATTCTATTCTCATTCATTTGCAGTGTACATACTGATGATGATTATTTAAATTATGGGTAAGTGATTTAATTTGTAAACTACTATTTTTTTCTTGAAACTTAAAGATGACTACTCATTTATACTAATCTCTCCTTTTTGATAAAAATATTCATTACTTACACTCGTTCACATTTCTGGCTAATGTATGTCTTCTTCTACCCGGACAATGATTTGCTATACCTAAAACTATTTTTTATTAATTTTATGTAAAAATGATCGAATGACAAAAGTATTATTAATAATTAATGGACTACAAACTCATGTCTTCCATTTATGCGTATATTTTATAGGTTGATTTGTTGCCTCCAGTCTTACTTAATCAGTCTACTCAATCTTCTTCTATAACTATTAATAACTGAGATACTTTAAAAGCAAATCAATTTAAATTACATAAGTTGACAGTCTTTGTAATTTTCTCGCTTTGCTGAAAGATTTTAGGATAGTTGTGCTGCAGTTTGCTACATGCCTTTTGCATAATTTGTAAAAGTTGAGTGATTTTGATAGTTTGTAAAAGTTGGGGTATAAAATCATATTCAATTTTTTTTTTCAAAACTCAAAAAATAGTTTTTAAAAAAATATAGTCAAACACAATTCCAACTTCAACTCTAAAAAATTTTAATTTTCATGGCCAAACGCCTACTGATTACCATCCGCATCCTCCTAACATATTTCAATTGTGTAAGTATAATACTGTTTGTTGACTTGATGATATTCTTTGCATCTTTGGCAATCGTTCCAATTTAGACATCATGTCCCCTTCGTGCTGTCATGTTTACAGAATTGAACTTTCTCGACAACTTCTACATTCCTATGCCCACTTTCGACTGAAATTAAAAATTCCGTTTGCTAGTTTATGTGTAATTATTATAAACCAGTTAAATGGGTCGGATTGATCCGATCCAAATAGATCTATTTAATAAAATCAATTCGATAAGTTTAAGGGTTTTAAGGTATCGAATTCTAAGCCATTTTTCTTTTATTTTGGGCCTGATTAACCTGATTCGGACCTAATTCGATTGAGGCCCGCCGATTAACCGATCTGGTCCAGCCTAATTTAATTTTTTTTATTTTGGACCAAACTAATCACTGATTCAACGGCTATATAGCAGTTTTGAGTCCAAACGGCTAGTTTGAGCTCATTAATTAAAAGAAAAAGAAATTACTTTTAAAATTATTTTTTAATCCCCCAAAAAATTCTATAAATGCCCTACACCTTCAAATCATTTTTCACACAATTTTTAATTCTCTCAAATCTCATTCTCTCTCAAATCTCAATTATCAATTCTCAAATATTCTATAAATTTAATTTCCTAAAGTGCTCACTTTAATTTTTTAATTTTGCGATTACAAAGTACGAGTGGAAGTTTCTAAAGTCGCAACCTTCGGATACTTTCAAAATTTGGTATTGTCGTTCCATCTCTTACGTTTAATTTTTATTTAGTGTATTAATTGTTGAATATTTAATTTTATTATATTTGTGTATTTTAAATTTTTTTAGTTTAATTTATATTATGGATAAATTAAGAAACCTCGCTACTAAAGGTGTTAAAATTTTTTGTCCCAAAAGCGGTAGTGGTAGTAAAAAGTGAATTACTAGCGGTAGAGGTAGTTCAAGTAGTAGATATACCTGTGTGCCTCCGACACCTCTTAGTTAACCTTTTGAGGAAGAAGTAGGTGTACCTTTAGGTGTAGGTGTTCACGATATAAATTATGTAGAAGCTCAAAAAAATTACGGTATAGAAGAAGAAAATGAAGTATATGCAGTTAATTTAGACGAAGATGATGAAAACATTGGTGAAACACCCGCAGTAGGAAATGCTAACGTTAGATCTGAATCAGTTAATCTCCCTTCTCGTCCTCCCCGTGCCCCAAGAGATCGTAAAACAACTAGTATTGCTTGGCAATTTTTTGAATGTATATCAGATACTGAGGTGCAATGCAATATTTGTCAACAAATATATAAGTATAAAAGCGGAGGCAAACAAAGGGGTACGGGTACGTTAATGAGACATATAGGTGATGCTCACGAAAGAGAGTTAAATATTACACGAGGTGGTGAGGATGTTGGTGGGCCAACGTAAACTAGAATGGACCCAGCAACCGGTCAGGTAACGAAGAAGTATAATAAATTGAGAGACCGGAAAGAAATAGCTAAAATGGTAGTTGTGGGTTGTTTGCCTTTTAATTTTCCTTCTTCTGATGTCTTTATTCATTATATTCAAGAAATTTATAATCTTATGTTTAATGATGTTCCTAAAAGTACTTGTCGATCTAATATTTTTAGACTTCATTCACAATATTATTTTTATTTATCAACATTGTTAAAAAATATTCAATGTAGATTGTCCCTAACTTTTGATCTTGGTCGTACTGTAAATAAAAATGATTATTTAATCGTTACTTGTCACTGGATGGATAGTAATTTTGTAATGCAAAAACGTATTCTTAGTTTTTTATATGATGAAGATCGTAAACATACGGGAGATTTTATTGTTAATTCTACTGTTAAAGTTATCGGATTTTATGGTATCGAAAATAAAATCCCATGTATTGCTTTTGATAATACTTCTAAACAGCAAGACTGCTATAAAAAAATTAAAATCTAAGTTATCTCCGCCGTTGCCTGAAATTTTTCATATTAAGTGTGCATATCATATATATAATTTAATTGTAAAAGATGGTCTTGAGTTTTTTGACCTTTATATTGAAAAAATCTGTCTTGCTATTGGTTTTATTCAAGAAAATAATCGAAGAAAAAAATTAGAGAATTTAAAGTTAAATGTCAAGAAAATGCACTTGCATCGATATTGATGCCTGAGGAAATTGATATTAGATGGAATTCTACGTATGCTTTTTAAAAACTTGTTATAAATATAGAGTTCCTATTAGACTAGCTTTTAACCAATATTGCGGTTCATCTGCTGATTGCATGCTATATAATTTTGATTGGGTTGTAATTAATGATCTTGTTAAGCTTTTAGAAAAATTTTATGTAGCTACGGTTGAATTTTTCGATACTTATTATCCTACTGTTTGTAATATTTTGACATATATAATCATATTTCTGGTTTGCTCAAAAAATATAAAAATAAAAAAGGTTATAAAAAAGTTGTTGGAGCCATGTTTACTAATTTTAAAAAATATTTTTTTTCGATTCCCCCTATTTACTTGGTTGGTGCTATGTTAAATCCATGCATGAAATATAATACTCTGTGCCACTTTAGTACTATTATTTATGCTAACTTAGAAATAACTACTAACAATGATTTTGAACAAGTACAACCTGATTTGTGGACGGCTATGAGTGATGCGAATGAATACATAGAAAAATTATATAATCACTATGCTGATTTATTTGATTTAACGGTGCCTACAAATATCATTCCAACTGTCGCTCCTCATCCTCCCAAAGAGCCATCATCTTCTAAAAGACCGTCACATAGTGTTTTCTTGATTTCTTTTATGATTTACCTTATTGGAACAGTGTTGATGACAGAACTTACACATTAACTTATTGAGAAGAGCTAAAATATTATCTTCGGTCGTCGTCAGAGGATCGCAGACGACAGATCAATACGTTGGATTGATGGAAGAGTAATGAAACATAATATCCTCTGCTTTCAAGATTAGCTAGAGATATCTTGAATATTCCAATGTCAACCATTGCATCAGAGGGCGCCTTTAGTCAGGGATGACAGAAGCTTTGAGACAACCGACACTTATTGGAAAGCAATGCAATGAATGTCCTAGTTTGCCTTAGAGATTGGATAAGAGCGGAAAGAAGAAACCAAGGAATGAAAATGGAGCCGAACGACGAGCTGAAACTTGAAGAAATTATGTCTTCACGGGAGAACTCAGAAGAATCAAGTCCAATGCATGGTTGTGCCCCCGTTGACTTTGACTATCCTATACAAGTTCCCGTTAATATTAACATGAATGAGTTGGAAAAAATGATGCATAATTTGTAGATTTTTCATTCATGTAAATTATAAATTTTGGATCATTTCGCAATCAATAAAATTCAACATTCATTCACTCCTTAGTCCTTACTTTGTAATTTTTTTAATTTAATGATTTAAATTAAATTTCTACTTTAAAGTAAAAACTTACTTCCAATATATTATTAATTTACTACCAAGTATTATTAATTTATTATATTAAGTAGCATATGTTTTGTATATTTGTGTATATATCTTGTATAGATGTGTATATTTAATGTATATATATATATATATATATATATATATATATATATATATTGTA
>NC_061117.1:184441551-184548344 GCF_002878395.1 Capsicum annuum | reverse complement strand
ATATATTGTAATGTATATATATTATAGTATATTTTATTTAAAATAGTGCATATATATTGAATGATGCGTATATTTGTGTATATATCTTCTATAGACGTGTATATTTAACGTATACATGTGTATATGTCTTATAAATTAATATATAATTATAAATATATATATATATTTATATATATTGTAGTATATTTTATTTAAAATAGTACATATATATTGAATGGTGCATATATATGTGTATATATCATCTATAGACGTATATATTTAATGTATACATGTGTATATGTTTTATAAATTAGTATATAACTATATATATATATATATATATATATATATATTGTAATGTATATATATTGTAGTATATTTTATTTAAAGTAGTACATATATATTGAATTGTGCATATATATGTGTGTATATATCTTCTATAGACGTATATATTTAATGTATACAAATGTATATATTTTATAAATTAGTATATAACTATATATATTGTACTATATATATATATACATATATTGTAGTATATGTTTTATTTAAAGTAGTACATATATATTGAATGATGCATATATATGTGTATATATCTTCTATAGATGTATATATTTAAAATATACATGTGTATATGTTTTATAAATTAGTATATAAGTCTCTATATATACTTATATATATTGTAGTATATATATGTTGTAATATATGTTTTATTTAAAGTAGTACGTATAGTCGTATATATTGAATGTTACGTATATATGTGTAATTGTGTATGTGTATATATTTTTTAAATTTTAATGTAGTATATACTATATATATAGTGTATATATATTGTTTAACGTATTTAAAATGTATATAGGTGGGTATATATAGTGTATATTGAAATTTTTTTTTCCTTTTTGATCGGGTTTGACCGATTTTTTAACTGGATTTAGGTGGGTTAGACTAGGTTGAGTTAAGTTGGTCGGGTCAGGGTTGTTTTTAAAAATTTTACTGTTTAATCTGGAACCGGCCCAACCCACTTAACCCTAACCCGGCCCCGCCCACAAACCAGTTAATTTTAATGGGCTGATTTTGGGTTAACTTGGCCCGGCCCACTTAACACCCTTAAATTACCATAAGATATCGTAGCTCTTGATTTCGGTACTTTACTAGATCTTCGAAATAAAATGTTTGCTTGGCCTGAATTGTCTATCCCCTGTTGTTACAGGTAAGAACAATTTGAAAAATCTATTGCAAGCTGCTGCCAAGCAAACAACGATTCATAATCAAGGAGAACCAGTTCTTAAGGGACTGTCCTTGTTACTGATTACTGGTAGCCGTTTTCTCTGCTATATGTTTAATATTTTTTAATTGTATCTACTTCTCATATTAGTTAAAAATAGTACTCTAAGTATTGGTCCAAATTCTTTCTTTTGAGATTGATGCTTCACGAGTCAAGTTTAAATACTCAAAGTCACAAATATATTTGAAAAATAATATTTTGAGTTTTTATCCAGTAAAAATTATTTGGATGCAGTGGTTTATCTCTATATGGTTAACTTCTTCCATTCATTGTAAGTATCATGACAAACCAAATATCTTCTATTCATTCTTATTTCTTACTCCCTTTGTTCCCTTTTATATGGCACTCATTTCTTTTTTAATTTGTTCCTAAAGGAATGACAACTTTTTATGTTTGGAAACAATTTAACTTTAAACTTCATCTTACTCTTAATGATAACCTTTGTTTTTGCGCTCATCCTTCGTATGTTTTAGAGTAGTCCATCTTTAAATCAGACCAATCATAGCCTCCGAACCTTTTCTTCCCCTGGAAGCATCCCTCATTCCAAGTTTTGGCGAAGACATCTTAGCTATCTCTTCTTCTCTTTTTCACAACAGATGCCATGAAGTTAGTCTTTGTATGACAACTACAACATCTTCAATGTATCTTCGTTTAACTCAATTCAAACTAAGATTCTGTGACTGAAATACTGGAGACACCAAAACTTATTTAAAATTACTAAACATCTTTCAAGTTGTTTTATGTTTATTATATTCTCACATTTGAATAAAGAGAGCTTTTTCACGGGTTAAGGGTCTATTTTCATTAGAATTATTTGGAATGCTGCAGTACATTATGGGATTGCATGTA
This sequence comes from Capsicum annuum, assembly GCF_002878395.1. NCBI lineage: Eukaryota > Viridiplantae > Streptophyta > Magnoliopsida > Solanales > Solanaceae > Capsicum > Capsicum annuum. The sequence continues at coordinate 184,546,231 of NC_061117.1, read as the reverse complement.
AAGAGAACTAAGAGAACATGAATTCTTACGCTGATACATTGGTGAATTTGGAATTGCCAGAGGAGAAAAGGAGACTAACTAACAAATAGATTGGTAGTTTCTGTGTTGAGTTCCTCGGGGCAGCCAGTGACATAACTATCGTCGCGATGCAGTGGACTATGGCGTACTTCGTTAAGTACCCTGCCATTCAAGAAAAACTGTATAAGGAAATAGCATGCAAAATTGCAATATCACATAAATTAGAGGAGCAAATCGCTATAAGTTAATGACAGAAGAGGATATAAGGAAATTGTCATATCTAAAGTAGTGACCATGGAAAGTTTAAGGAGGCATCCACCATCTCATTTTTTTCTACTATATAGAGTGACAAATGAAATGGAATTAAATGGCTACGCATTATCGAAGAATACGATAATTTATTTCGAGGTAAGAGAAATGGGATTGAACCCAAATATGTGGGAGGATCCAACTGAATTTAAACTAGAGAGGTTCTTGATGGGTGATCATAGAGAAGATAGCGAGATGTTTGATATAACAGAAAACAGAGAGATCGAGATGATGCCATTTAGCATAGGGACGAGAATATGTCCGAGCTATGATTTTGCTATGTTCCATTTAGAGTACTTTGTGGCTAACTTGATTTGGCATTTCGAGTGGAAACTTGTGGAGGGAGACGACGTTGATTTAAATGAGGAGATGGATTTCACCTTTACTATGAAGAATCTACTGTGAGCTCGCATAAGCACATAAATGACCATAAAATCTCAAAGCACATGTAAGATCTTAAAGCACATATACCAGATCAATAAAATGACTGAAAGAACGGATAATCTAATGAGAAATTCAGTCAGAAGACTCTAGTAGGTTACTGCAAAAAGAAAGTGAAAACAACAATATCCAATGTAGATACAACATCAGTAAAACGAAGGAAATTCCAAGGCAAACAATCAAACACCAAATTAATAACTCACATAGATGATGAAATCAAACTTGGAGTAGAAAATCATCCTTTATGTGGGCACTGACTCTAAAATCCTTCTTTTTTTTTTTCCAAGAAGAGGCTTAGGTCATACACCCACCATTGTACCTTCCATTCTTGTATAAGATATATCAAGTTGTTTTCAGTATGGATTTTCAATCCAATTCTGCCCTTGGTCCTATAAGCTGTAACCAAAAAGTTTAAACATGAAATTTATATTAAATCATAAAACCACAGACTCATATATCTTTATTCCTAAACAGAAAGCAATGTTCAATTGTATAAAAATTATGGTGTCAAAAAACACATTCCTTTATAAATTAAGCAAAATAAATAACCAGTTCTCCATACCACAACTTATAATTGAATTTAATTATTCAGTTCGTAACCTGAGAATTTAATATTTGATACATAATCTTTTTCATTTTACACCTTAAATTTGGACTCTTTCGACAAACACTACATAGAATTCCAAGAGAACACAAATTCCTTAGCATAAATCAAACCCCAAAACACCTAAAAACAGTAGATGTGAAACAATGACAAAGAAACTAAACAGTTACCTTAGCAGAAAGGCAAAATCGACGACACACAAAAGGAAGAGGCAAGAGAAATAAATGAACGATGACCAAATTGGAGAAGAAAATGAGAAATAGGAAGCACAACTGAGAAAGTTGGATTGTTCTTTAGAAGGAAAAGAAAAAAGATAGAGAAGAGAGGTACAAGATGCTGGAGGAGCAACTTATCTGGAAATGATTTTTATGTGGTGAGGATAGGTAAATACTAACCACTTTTACAACTTGCGATACACTCTTACCGCTAGACCAAAGCCCAAGAGACACTAACTAAAGACTATATTAACTATGCAGTGATTGTTTTTCTCGTGAGTCCACTCAAATATTGTAATATTTTATACTCAGATTAATTATACAATATGATAAACAAAATAACCCCTGAAATATGAGCTTCCATTCCCCTCTCCAACTATTGACCTAATATCAACACCAAATTGATACACCAACCTTGAGTTGATATTAAGTAAAATCATGGTTTAATTTGATCCATGCTCCAGCTTAAGAGCGTAATTGACGATATTTATTTTAGACGATCTTTACCTGGCGTAAATTGTTCCTTTCTAATCTTCTATCATCCACTAACACACACAGGAATATGTAGTTACTAAGGTTTTCCAGAGAACAAAAAAAGAGGCACATATCAGAAGCCAAATTACCTGCTTTAACACTCTTCTTATGATTTCTTCATTTGGTAGAGGCATGTAAGGGTCACCAAGCATAACGTATTTGAAGGTAACGAAATAAGGAGAATAGATCTGAGAAGAATGAGATAACCAAAAGGCTCAAATCTAATTAGGATATTTAATGAGTTGCTGAGCAGCTATCTCTGATAGTAAAGATAAGAACATAATTCCTTACTGAAGCGATGAGCCTTGTTCCTCAATTTAATAATCTTTTGGAGATGCCAATGCAAGATCTGCAAAATAAGAGAAATCTGCATTTGGCGTGTATAGGAGATTGTCCAAACTGTAGCATGCTTTAATTACTTGAATTACAGAAAATTATTTCTAGAGAACAAAAAAAAGAGGCACATATCAGAAGCCAAATTACCTACTTTGACACTCTCCTTATGATTTCTTCATTTGGTAGAGGCATGTAAGGGTCACCAGGCGTTAGGACACATCTGAAGGCAACAATATAAAGAGAATAGATTAGATAAGAATGAGATAATCAAAAGGCTCAAATCTAATCAGGATATTTAATGAGTTGCTGAGCAGTTATCTCTGATAGTAAAGATAAGAACATAATTCCTTACTGAAGCAATGAGACTTGTCCCTCAATGTAGTAATCTTTCGGAGATGCCAATGCAAGGTCTATAAAATAAGAGAAATCTGCATTTGGTGTGTACAGGAGATTGTCCAAACTGTAGCGCACTTTAATTATCTGAATTACAGAAAATTGTTATCTTAACACACAGATTAGTAGTTCTTTCATAATCTAAAATTTTCATATTGACAAATAGTTGTTTCTGAGCCACAAATGTATCACCTTGAACGCTCCAAGTCCTGCAACTCTGTAACCCAACTATTGTATCGTATTTGGACGGTAACAACAGGCACTCCAACCAATTTGTAAATGTTATCAAAGAATTCCTATTCCCTCCACTTTAGAGGTACCAATTTTTAATTCCAGGGGCATCACATGCTGTAATTAGATATCAGCCAAAACAATTTTAGTTTCCTACTGTAGAAAAGGAAGGAAATGAGGGAAGATACACGTCCAATCATATAGTTGATTACCAACTAGCCACATAGGCATCGACTTTTACAATTTTTTTCGAATGGCCTACACATAGACACCATTAACCCTAATCAGTTCATGCAATATTTGAGCATGATATGGTCCTTAGCTTGAATATTTATACCCTGAATTTTATCTACTCAAGCAGCAGAGCCGATAAGAGAACATACATATTTTTAGGTACAAGAAATGATTGATTGTATATACTATTTTCTGAAGGATAAATCTGAAACTATAAAATTAGATAGAAGATTTAGGAGGGCAACATAAACCTTTCACATCCGCCATTGATTTCAGCCATAAAATTGTTAGAGTTAAGTTTGAATAAAACTGACTGAAATTTGTTACAAGAATTGAACAAAAATATACCTAAACTTATGACGAATTACGAATCCATTTACTATTGTTGGAAGAAGAGGTACAAAAGAACTGATTGTTCTAGGATTATATGAGTGCCTGTGTATGGAGCTTAGTTAAAAATCTTGGGTTGGAAGTGGGAAGATGACAGATAGATGTGGATTCTTCTAGGTATTTGGTAGCTGTAAAATTACTTGTTTGCCCTTGGTCTATATAGTAATGTTGTATACTTGTAAGATTTAATTAAAGGAAAAATGGTCAAATATGCTCCTAAACATTATGAAAATATTCAGATATATCCTTTGTTAAAAGTTTAGCTCACTAATGCCCTTACCGTCCAAGTCTTGGGCCACATATACCCCTGTTGTTAAATTTTGGGTCATATATACCCCTGTTGTCAAGTTTTAGGTCATATATACCCTTGTTGCCGTTAATTGTTTTTCTAAAATTTTTCAACCCCCTCCCCTTTTTTTTTTAAGAAATCATAGTTTCTCGTCAAGTTTTGGGAAAAGGCATGGTTTCTATCCTAAACTATACCCGAAACGTCTAAGTTACACCTAAACTATACTAGTGACCTATTACACGCCTTAACTATAAAAAAAGTGATATTATTACCTCTCCACAATCCCCATTCTAAGGCGTGTATGTTACACTTATTTTAGGCGCGTCCAGCCTATTAAATAACAAAAGTAAACGGCTAAAAACATTAAGGAAAAAGTCATCGTTTCCACCCCAAACTATAGTTGAAAAGTTGAATCCACACCTAAACTATATAAGTGACTTATTACACACCTTAACTATAAAAAAATGATACTTTTTACTGACGTGGTGCTGACATGGCAGCGCGTGTAAAACACTACACCACATGCAAGTGGTGGTAGCCTGACAGGGTGTAAATGGTTTCACTTTTTTATAGTTTAGGTGTGTAATAGGTCACTAGTATAGTTTAGGTGTGGCTTCGACTTTTCGGGTATAGTTTGGGGTGGAAACGATGCCTTTTCCCTCACTTTTTAATTTTCATATCATATATAATTAATTCACCCTTCTTTTGCACATTAACCATTCGTCAAATGCTCTCATATACCTTATAATTTCTTTGTATTTTTTCTAATTTGTCAAAAAAAAATTGTTTTATTATTCGATGCTTGCATAACCCCAAGAATAATCAAGTAAAAAATAAAAAAAAAGTCAAGGACATCCCGTAAAAAAGCTCAATGCACAATTATGATAAAAATTAAGAATTAAAGTACTTACCAACTGCAAATTATTTTAGTATCACATCAATCAATTTCATCTTTCACTCCACCATCAATTTCAACATCAAGAATAAGAAGAATAAGGAAAACCCAAGTGAGAAATTGGGACGTAGAAGTGTAAAAGAGGCAGCCCATATAGAGACAACAAAAAAAAGTTGTCAATTAAGAGGATATCTTTTGTACGTACGTACGTACGTTTGTATGTATGTATGTATGTATGTATGTGTGAGAGAAACAGTTATGCAAGAATCTGAAAATACAACAAAAGGGTTTCGACAAATTAGAGAAAATTCAAAGAGATTGTAAGGTATATGGGAGCATTTGACGAACGTTTAATCTATAGAAGAAGAGGTGAATTTAATTATATGTGATGTTGCAATAAAAAATGATGAGGCAAATGTAATTTTTTAAGGGAAAAAAAAAGAAAAAGTGGGTTGAAAAATTTCAGTAAAGCAATTAACGGTAATAAAGGTATATATGGCCCAAAACTTGGCAACAGGGGTATATATGATCCAAAACTTAACAATAGGGGTATATATGGACCAAAAATTGGACGATAAAGACATTGATAAGTTAGACTTTTAATGGAGGGTATATCTGCATATTTTTACAAAGTTTAGGGATATATTTGATGTAGGACCTCGTAAAAGTCCTAATCCATTTCAATCCTATATAACATGCCAAAAGAGGTCCCAGACTTAGAGTTTAGAATTTTTTGTTTTATCAAAGTGTTAAGACTTAGTCTCATTTTGACCTTGATATTTCTATGGTATTATTTCTGATTTTTTTGACCTTAGATTATCAATATTTAAATTGATTCATGATCAGGGTTATCTATAGGTCATCTCGAGCGAGTTTTGGAATTTTCAAAAATCGTTTGAGACATGGTTGGATGATCAAAATAGTGAGCTAACACAATCAGGATGCATCGCGTTGGCTATCGTGTCGTCACCATCGACGCGACGCGTCGGTCATCGCGTCGGGTTAATTGATGCGGTGCGTCGCCTGTCGCATCACTGGACATATTATTATTTATTAAATTACAGGGTTATGGGGCAGTTAAGTCTTTTTTCCCTTACATTATCAGCCATAACACGAAATTAAGCCTCTCAAAAGGAAAATTCACTCAATATTTCATAAAATTCTCTCAAAAGCAAAACCTAGGTTCATCAAAGTTTAAGTCCTAATCTCAAGAATTTACCAACAATTCTCATAAATTCAGAAACCAAGGTATGTTAGATGTCCATCCTTGGGTTCCTTCCACCCTTGGAGCTCAAGAATCCTTTTCAAAACTTAGATTATGATTTATATTCTTGAATGGAATTGTGTTCATGTATGTGTTGTGTTGGTTTCAAGCCAAAAAGATTTTGAGTTTTATGTAAATAAACTAGAATGTGTGTTGATTTATGTAACCCTTATGTTAAATCCTTGAATTGTGATGTTGAATGTAGTAGTCATGACATTCATATATTGCTCATTCTCATGTACAAGAATTATGTATCCTAGGTATTTAACAAAATGTCTATATGAAGGAATTGTGCATGGTAACCTATGTGTGATGCTTTTAAAGTTGAGATATGGTTCTATTATCTATGCTATCGAGTCCTGGGGGTATTGAATACCCAAAATTAGCTATTTATCTAGTCTCCAGTCGAAATAGAATGATTCTGTGGTATCCCGAATAATAGCATTTGATTAGTTAACAGAATTAGGATGAGTTCAGTCAAGCCTAGTACAGTCTAGTGATCAGCTCCAGTGTCAATTCAGTTGGGAGTAGGATTCAGCACCGAGCGAATCTAGGGATGGGGGCATTCCTGCCAGTATAAGGTTTAACCTTAGTAGCAGTCTCTGAGTTATGCAACTATGTAGCCAGTGTAGGGTAAATCGTCTTTCTGCTAGACTAGGGTTGACGTAACCATATACATCTCATGAGTCTTCCTGCCCTATTAGGGTTGACCCAGCCAGTGTTAGTAACCCGTGGCACAGTGCTAATACTCTTTTAACTAGGGTTACAAGTTGGATTCCAAATTAATCTATAGTCGGGATATGTTGGTTAGATGATAACTCCCACAGTCTCAGTTTCAGTATTCAGTACAAAACTCAGTTCACTTCTATACTATAATGACTTACAGTTATCACTTATTCAGTTATCAGAAATTCAATACTTTAGTTTCAGTCTAAACTTTCAGTTATCAATTTTCAGTTACTAGAACTCAGTACTTCAGTTTCAGTCTAATTCAGACGGACGATATATGCTTGGTATTGTATGTTCAGTACTTTCAGTAGTCCCAGTCTTGCATATACTCTCATCCAATTACTTCATGACATTCAGTTATTATTACTTATGCACATGAACCCATGCATATTAGCCTAATCTCACCTAGCGTACCAGTACATTCAAAGTACTCACGCATACTCTCTTTGCGCTATGATGTCTCATATCATAGGTTCAGATGCTCGAGTTCCTGATCGTACTTAGCTAGACTAGTTGATCAACCAGAGCTACAACAGTGAGTCCTCATCCATCGAGGACGTGATACTTATTTAGTCATTGCATTACTTACAATATTTCAGTATTTTAGTTATTTTCAGACAGTAGTTAGAGTTAGTTGGGGCCTGTCCCACCAACTCTTTTATTTTAGATGTTTAGAGGCTTTCAGACACTTTTCAGTTATCAATTATTCCATAGATGTACTCAATATTTGTTTTTCAGTATTACAGACCATATGGCGTTTTCAGCTTCACTTCTGCAATATTTTATGATTATTATTCAGTATTCACAGCAGATACCAGTCATGGGTTAGCTTATGGTCCTTCGGGATCGTAAGCACCGTATGACGCCTAGGGTGTACTCTCGGGGCGTTACATTTGACCCTTTTCCCTTTAATTAATTACTGGAAGGACTTAGTTGCTCATGTTATTCTAAGCTAATTCTCAACAAAATCAATAGGCCTTTCATCATGAAAATAAAAAATATATTTATTTTATATAAAAATTTTAAAGTTAGAGTTGAAGTTGTTTTTTATCATAGTTTTTGCAGTTAATGTTAGAATTTAAATGTTTTTTTAAGAAAAGTATAAAATATGAGTTCAACATGAAATATAATTTAAATGAGGTTATTTTATAAAAATAAAAAATAGAGCATTTTAAAAAAATAAATTAATTAAAAAGTAAAAAATAAGGTTTTGATTGTTTTTCAAATTTCAAATTCAACTTCACGTTATATTTGAAATTTTCACGATCAAATACTGTTTTTTTAAAATAAAGTGAAATAATTTTTTGTAAGAAAATGAGTAATATTTATGGTCAAACGAATCCTTATAATTTATCCTGAGAAAAAAATAAAATAAAGTTAAGGGTGTGTTCGATTTGTTAAATTTTTTGAAAACATACATTTTTAAGATTTGCTAAAAATAAATGACATTTCATATTAATTATCAATGGACAATCTTTTTCTTTCGCATTCCTAAGATGAATTTGATTATATTTTGTTATAACACTTCCATAAAGTCGATTTTGATTAAGACTAGTTTCTTGTAATTTGACAACTAGTATCGTCAGTCCATTTTTTTCCTCCCTTATGAGATACGACGAGTAATACTCCGTTGATTAGATTTGGAAGAAACCATGGATCAAATATTTGACAAAAGTTAAAGGCTAGATATCGATCCCTCAACTTGACACGATCGTTTAATTTGACACCTCAAGTGGACGTTGTTCACTTTAGGCACCTCAACCAACATATAGATGTGTGTCATTTTGGCACCTTTTGCAGAGTTGGCATGGTGCGTGTTTTTCACTTCCTTGAAGGCGCGTGAATGCCCTTTTTCGACTGATGTGACATCCAAGTTGGATCAAAAACAGTATATTAACTCATCTCCATTAATTTATACCTTCTTCCTCATTTTTATCCACTATTTTTATCAATCTTAAACCTATTTAATGGTGAAATTATGAACACAAGGAATCTATGAAAAACATTTATCAGTACGGATTAACCAATTAAAATCAACATATAACAAATATAGAATCGAATTAACAAAAAAAAAGAAGGAAAAATCAAGAAACAACGTTAATAATTATTTGCTTGATTTTAAGAATTAAGAATAGTTGATTTTAAAAAAAATCAAGAATTTCCCTTCTTTAAGAACAAGAAATCAAAAGAAACAAGAATAGTTGATTTTAAGAAACAAGATAATTAACTTTTCCTTCAGTTGATTTTAACCATTCTTGTTTCTTAAAATGGGTTTCCTTCTTAAAATGATTTTTTTCTTCTTTGATCGGATTAACAGAAAAAGAAGAAGGGAGAATCAAGAAAAAAATTTCACCATTTATATCATTTTTATGCTTATTTTTTTCAAGAAATTTTTTTTATCATTTTTGTCAATCATTAATGTTTGACATAATTATTTGCTTGAAAAGAAATGACGTTATATTAATGGTGTACAAAAATGAGAGGGGGGAGTGAGTTTAGAGAAGATAATTCGGGGGTGGGGGTGAAGGCGCCAGGGTGTTTGAAGAAGATGATTTAAGGGTGTGGGCGTTGGGTGTTTTGGAGAAGACATTTCAGGAGTGGGGTGGGGGGTGAGGGCCTGGAGTGTTTGGAAAAGGTGATTTGGGTGGATGGGGTGTGGGGTATTTGGAGAAGATGATTGGGGGGCGTGGGGGAGGGGGAGCGAGGGGTTGGATGGAGGGTTTGATTTTTTTTTTTTAATTTAAATTAATTATATAAAAATTATTTGGATAAAAAAATGACAAATGCCTATTATTATTGGCCGCTTTACACGTCATATTGATCAATTTACACGTCATAGCATGTGTAATATATGCGTAGAGTATATTTTTACGGATTGTGAAAAAAGTGTCAAAATAATACATTTGTACACTACCTAAGGTGTCTAAAGTGAACAACGTCTACTTGAGGTGCCAAAATTAAAAATTGTGTCAAGTTGATGGGACTGTCGATGTATTTGGCCAAAGTTAAAATAAAATAGAGAAAACCTCAGATCAAGATGTAGACATTAGACAACAAAACGAGTACAACTACTCTATCAAAAGTACATAGAAGGCGGTATGGTAGAATGGTGAAAATCTTGCGAAAAATACTTCATCACAAATATGATATTTGTAGGAAGTTTTCATAGTTTGAGGTATGTCAAAGACACGATTTTAAGAATATTTTACTCCAAGACCATAACGTTCTGAAGTTGAACTTCCGTTTCAGACACCGTCTTAAGAATATTTCAGTCCAAGACATAACGTTCTAAAGCTGAACTTTTGTCTATTTGATATAAGTTCTTTAGGAACTGTCATGCCTTGTAAGACACAATTTGTGTCACGCCAGCATCTTTGAACATAATTTGTGCCTTGCAAACTCTTTTTTTTTTGCCACGTAAGACATAATTAATTTGTGTCTTGCGAATTTCACAAAGCCCTCTGTGGTCTGTTGGTTAGGCACTCCAATGAGGCTCATTCTTGGAGATCGAACTCCATTATGAGCGAAGTTTTCGACTTTGGTTACTATTTTTCGTCTTGAAATGGAAGTTTATCGGAAACAACCTCTATACTTCTTCCGAGCTTGTAGTGTGGACTGTGTATATTTTACCCTTCTCAGACCCTACTATTATGTGGGAATATATTAGGTTTGTTGTTGTTATTGTCGTCTTGCAAATTTCTTTTGTTTTTTCGATGTTGGAGGTAATTTTGGGCACTTTTTTATTACTTTAAGTGATGGAGGACAAAAACTAAAGATCATATACTTAAATTTTGAAGAGAAAAAATTAAAGACCACTCCAAAATTGAGACATTCCGGCCAAAACTTCTATCCCAAATATAGCCTGAAACTTACAACCACTGGTCGTTTTGCCTACTAAGTTCTAGCTAAAAGCTAGAATATACAACACAATAATCAAGTCTAAAATATTCAACACATTGCAATCAGCTAAGTTGTGCGAACTTTTCACTTTTTATGCCGTATTTGTGTTAGATTCTAAAAAAACACTAGTTTTGAAGAATCCAACACGTATCCGTTGATATTTTAGAAGAGTCCAAGCAACATACAAGCCCACTATGGCTCACCTGCCACCATTGAAAAATTATCATAAAATATAGTCTTTCTTTAGTAATAATGAATAAATAGGTACTTCCATCACCTCAATCGATCTACAACGACTAATGACAGTAGTCAATAGAGAGCTGATATAGTATTTTTGTACAAGAACGTCGAACCATTGGATGATCACCACAACATTACTACATATAGCTTGCTCGTGTAGTTTTCGTTGGATTGAGATACATTCTACTTCTCTTTTCTTCCATATAGTATAATTTAGAACTGAATAATGTGAGAGATGCATCCTTCTTATCTTTCCTTCCATATAGTATAATTTGAAACTGAATAATGTGATGGATACATTTTCCTTCTCTTTCCTGCGATATAATATAATTTAGAACTGAATAATGTGATGGATACATTCTTCTTCTCTTTCTTTCCATACATCATAATTTGAAACTGAATAATGTGATGACTACGTTCTCCTTCTCTTTCCTTCCATATAGTATAATTTGGATTGAATAATGTGATAGATATATCCTCATTTTCTTTCCTTCCATATAGTATAATTTGAAACTGAATAATATGATAGATACGTTCCACTTTCCTTTCATTTAGTATAATTTGGAACTGAATAATGTGATAGATACATCCTCCTTCCCTTCCCTTCTATCTAGTATAATTTGAAACTAAATAATGTGATGAATACTTCTCTTTCCTTTCATATAATATAATTTGGAACTGAATAATGTGATAGATACATCCTCCTTCTCTTTCCTTCCATAAAGTATAATTTGGATTGAATAATGTGATAGATACATCCTCCTTTTCTTTAATTCCATATAGTATAATTGGGAACTAAATAATATGATGGATACGTTCCTCTTTCCTTTCATTTAGTATAATTTGGAACTGAGTAATGTGATAGATACATCCTCCTTCTCTTTCCTTCCATATAGTAAAATTTGAAACTGAATAATGTGATGGATACGTTCTTCTTCTCTTTTCTTCCATATAGTATAATTTGAAACTGAATAATGTGATGAATACTTCTCTTTCCATCCATATAGTATAATTTGGAATTGAATAATGCATCACATATTCCCGGAGTATGTATTGGCTTAAAAACATTCACTTAAGTACCACTTCACTTCTCACAATATAACTAGCAAATTCAATCTCTTCTCGTATTCCATAAAATTCATAGAATCTCACTTCTTTTAGCTCTGAGTGATATGTAGGAGATAAAGGAAACCCTCTGCCACTTCCTCTTTTATCCCTTCTTGGCCTCCAATACTGAGATCACAACGAAAATGAGATCAACATACATATCGCTTACTGATAGAACCGAGACTACTTGCTAAAAATGTCTCCTAGTTTCTACCAATCAAAAAAAATAAAAACAATATAAAAGTGAAATGATGATTCATATATCTAGGTAGAAATTCATAAAATGGTATTAACAAAATAACCATTATCCCTAGTCTAATGCTAATACTTTTTGATCGATGTAAACATGACTTGACAAGAACAGAAAAGGTCATCTATGTGGACAAAGAACCATATGGTAACTAGGCAAGCCATTTTCAATACCAAGATATCGACAATATAATCTTCATGCATTGTTACTGTTATCAACAAGTAATGACGTTCGATCCAATTATACAACAAACTAACATTCCCACAAATTGAGGCATGGAAAGGATAAAGTGTACACAGTTCATAATAATATCTCAGATAAAATAAAGAGGCTATTTTCGATAGAATCCTGGATCAGTACAAATAACAATATAAGAAACATAAGAACAATAAATCAAATGGGTTAACACACTAATAGATAATAAAAGAAAGAAGACACCCACGTAATAATACTACACACAATCTATTCGAAAATCACAAGCATTGTTGGTGAAATATTACAAAAAACTACAATTGAAAATATAGAAAATGAAGAAACTACAATACTCTTCTTCTTCGTTGAGGCGCGGATATCTTACACTCTTTAAGGAGATTCAAGCCCAGTGCAACAAATGTTTTCACTAGTCCAGCAGTAATCTTCTTGACTAGTCCCCTCCAGGATATAACAACCTTCTCACAAAGTACAACTCAACAAACTCTAGACACAAAAGTTGAGCTAAAAGTTGCACAAAAAAACACCCCTTCAACTAATAAACTCTCTTTTTACTAACTTTTGTGCACTCTATATTTTCTTGTACTTCAAAAAATGTAAGACCAACTCTATTTATAGGAGAAAAGTCTTCCATGCAATGAATAAAAATGAATGAGGGGCAGTAAAGATGGAAAAACAATGACCTAGAAGTTGCAAGAGTTACAAGAGAACTTATGACCACATTCTAATACCAAAACTACTAAGATTAATAATTTGCTTTTTAGAGTTCCAACAAATAGCACCACCTTCCAAAGTAAAAATATAACAGTAGTAGATAAAGAATCACTTGATAAAGAATTCTAATCCACGTCGCAAAAGCCTTCAAGTACAACATCATATTTTTTATAAAATAAAGTACATGTTTTTTTTCCAATTAAATATCTCATCACTCTCATGCCAATGTTTATTACCTGACTTGCTAGTATACCTGCTATATGCAATATCAGACCTAGTGTAATCAGTCACATATCTCAAACGTCCAATTATGCTAGCATATTTCTTTTGGTTTATTACATCACTTTCACTTTCAACAAGAAACAAGTAAACGCTAGAATTAAAAGGAGTTACAACATGCTTGCAGTCAAGAAAATTATGTTTTTTCAAAATTTTCTCAACATAATTGACCGTTCAAGGGAAATTTTATCACATGTTCTAGAAATTTTTATTCCTAGAATAAACTTTGTCTCACCAAGATCTTTCATATTAGAATGACTTCTAAGGATATTTTTAGTTTCTCCAATAATATTCATGTTAGAGCCATAGACCAATAAATCATCAACATATACGTAAATAATATGTGAATTATTTCAAGACTTATGATATAGGAACTTATCACACTCATTTGTTTTAAAGTCATTACCAATCATGTAGGAATCCAACTTTTCATGTCATTGCTTTGGTGCCCATTTCAAGCCATATAGGAATTTAGTAAGTTTACACACTTTACTTTCTTGGTCAGCTTCAACAAAAACACTCAAATTGTTCCATGTAAATCTCCTCATTTAGGTCTCCATTTTAAAAAATAATTTTTACATCCATTTGATGAATTTGTAAATAAAAAATTATCATAATGGCAATTAAAAGTCTAATGGATGTAATTCTATTTATCAGAGAAAAAGTATAAAAAAATTCTAGGCCTTCTAGTTCTTTGAAATCTTTAGTAACTAGTCTAGACTTATATTTATCAATAGATTCATCCGGTTTTAACTTTTTACTTAAGATCCATTTACATTCAATTATTTTACAATTCGGTGCTAAATCAACTAGGTTTTAAGTTTTATTGAAAATTAGTGATTATATTTCATCATTTACAACCTCTTTCCAAAAATAGTACCACGTGAAGACAAATATTCTTCTAAAGTGAGGGGATCATCTCCACTATAAAAACGTAATAATCAGGACTACAATCTTTTTCTACTCTAACTCTTTTACTTCTTCTTAACTCAAAAACATTATTTTTTTTTTTTAAAATAGAAATAGAAGAATTAAGTAGTGAAAAAAATATTTTCTTTAATCCTTTGACCCACACTATATTTAGAATCAAAAGAAAATTTATTTTCATGAAAAATAGCATCAGCAGATTCTATTATGATACTATCTTCAAGATTAAAAAATCTATAGGTTATACTATTTGAAGCATAACCTAGAAAAACACAAGTAATTGCTTTTTTGCTTTTTTACCAAAGCGATTTTAGGATCCATTAACCTTACCTAGGCTAAGCAACCCCAAATTCTTAGGTATCCTAATTTTGGCTTAATGACCTTTCCACAATTGAAAAGCTGTTGATTTAATTTTTTTTATGAGGCACTATTTAACACATATTGATTCGTCAAGAAGAGATTGATGTAATAGAAAACTTCAAGAATCTATTATATTCATATGTGGAATATATGTAGACATTATTGTCGTACATTAAGAGGAGTTAGGATTACAAGTGCTAAGATACACAAATAGATTATAATGAGATAGTAATCTACAAGAATTAGGATACTCAAATACTCCCCTTGCAAACGGAAGGTGTCTCCTTCACCTTGAATTTGTCGCACCAGAAATGAAATTGTGATGAAGCCAAAGACTTAGTAAAGACATCTACTAATTAGTCTTGTGTGGATACAAAGAGAACGTGAAGATCCTTTTGAGCAACCTTATCTCGAATGAAATGATAATCAATTTATACATGCTTTGTCCGACAGTGAAAAGTAGGATTTAGATATAGATAAGCGGCACCAATATTGTCATACCAGAGAGTCAGAGCATTAGGAGAGTTAACTCTAAGTTCAAAAAAGAGGGAGTTAGTTTATGTTAACTCAGCTGCCGCATTCACCAAACCTTTGTATTCTGATCTGTTGGCAAATGAGCTAATATTTGCTGCTTCTTTAAGGCCCAAGAGATGAGATTGTCACTAAGAAAAATAGCAAATCCACCCATGGACTTATGGTCATCAATGCCTCAAGTCCAATCGGCATTGTTGAATTCCTGTAAGTGGAGAGATGAAGAAATAGAGGTGAAAAATAACCATGTCTTGGTGTGTTTAAGATAGCGTAATAGTTGTTTTACAATAGACCAATGATTAATTAACAGAGATTGCATGAACTGACACACTTTGTTAACTGAAAGTACAATGTCTGGCCCCATCAAAGTGAGATACTGAAGAGCACCAGCAACATGTCGATATAGTGTAGGATCATAGAATTTTAAACTATTCTTTTGATATAGCTTGGTATTAGTTGCCATTGGAATGAGAAAAGGCTCACAAGTGCTCATTCTTGCTTTATCTAGCAGATTACACACATATTGAGCTTGAGAGAGTTCTAATCTTGAGGTGTAGTGCTTCACTTGAATTCCAAGAAAGAAAGTGAGGTCGCCCATAACTCGAATAGAGAAGGCACGGCATAATTGGTCTATGACAATAGTGATGAACTTGTTGGAGTTCTCTGTCAAAATAATATCATTAATATACATAAGAAAATAAGCTTTAATACCACCTAAGTTGTAGATAAACAATGAAGTATCCGTCTTGGAAGAAAAAAATTCAAGGGATACTAAAAATAAGAGAAGCTTGGTATACCAAGACCTCGAAGCTTGCTTGAGGCCGTACAATGATTTATGGAGTTTGCAGACATAATGAGGTAATTGTAGATGAACGAACCCCAGAGGTTAAGCCATGAACAAATCTTCAATGAGATTGCCATGTAAAAAGGCATTTTGAACATCTAATTGACATAGAGGACATCTATGAGATTGCCAATAAGAGAATAATGCGAATTGTCATTGATTTTACAACTGGGCTGAATGTTTCAAAAAATCATAGCCTTCAACCTGATGAAAATCTTTTGCGACAATATGAGCATTGCACCTTTCAATAAATCCATCATAATTTCATTCAATAAAAAACATCCATTTATTGCCTAACACATTTATAGACGATGACGGAGGCACAAAAGACCAATTTTTATTTTTAAATAGAGCTGTTATCTAACAATCCATAGTTTTTTTTCATTCTTTGTATTTGGTAGCTTCAGATAAACAAGTAGGTTCAGTTGTAGGAGGTGATAGCTATGAGAAAGAGAACTGTGAAGTAGAGTGAGATTAAGGTGGCATATGACAGAGTCAAATATTATGAATGTGCTCAGGTAAAACTAGGCCTGAGGAACTACGAATAGAAGATATAGATGTTTGGGTAGGAGGAATAACTACAGGTTGGGTATCCAGTGGTATACCATGTGAGATGGGAATGTTACAGCCAAAGACAACAGTTATCAATGGGTAGATGGAAGCAAAGGTATTAGTTGTTTCAACGATGGAGAATTTGAAGAAGATTCAATTGGAATGGTAGTTGTAAGAGATTCATGAATTGTTGGAGTGGAAGAGGATGTGGTGGATGGTGTATTAAGTTTTGGTGAACTGGATAAGGGTGAGTGTTGTATTGGGTTAGGAAGAGCACACATAGTGGCAACTGTATTTTGTGACACAATATAAGGAGCGGAGAAATAGGGACACAATTATAAGTGGGGACGAGGGTAGGGGGAGAGGGAGGGTCAAGAATAGACTGACTTTTGAATAAAAATATTGACTCATCAAACTTGACATGTCAAGCAATGTAAATGTGACTCTTATGCCTATCGATATACCTATAAGCATGATAATTAAAGGCATAACCAAAAATAATGAAAGGAGTGTTGCGATAGTTAATTTGATGCTTGTTATAGGGTCTAAGATAAGGATAACAAAGAGAATCAGGAACTTTGAGGAACAAATAATTCGGTGAACGATTATAGAACATCTCATAAGGTGATTTATTGTTGTTAATGGAAATAGGAAGGCAATTAATCAAGTATGCTGTTGAATCAAAGACAAAGTGCCAATATTTATGGGGTGTATACCTAGGATTCATAAGACTTAGTCCTGTTTTGACAATATGATGGTTTTTGCATTTGACTCGACCTTGTTGTTCATATGTATGTGGTGATGAAAATATATATTGAATTCCAAGGTTAGAGTAAATAGTGGATAAAGGTCAAAACTCACCACCACTATCAAATTGTAGAGATTTTAGTTTGGTGGTGAATTAGCGTTCCACAAGGGCTAAAATTTATGAAAAAATAAAGGCAACATCAGATTTTTGAAATAATGAATAACATCATGTATATCCAGAATAATCATCCACAAAGACTATTAAATATTTATGACCATTTAATGATTGAAAAGGTAAAGGGCATATATCAGTAAATACTAATTGTAAGACATGAGAACTTTTATTTGATCTATCTGATAAACAGAGTTTTTGAGACTTTTCAAGTTGACAAATGCTACATTAAGAAGCTAGCCTAGAATTAGAAAAGGTAAATTATTCTTGCGGAGAACTTGATTGAGTGCTCTTTGATGAGAACCACCAAGGAGAAGATGTGAATAAGATGATGATGGCTTAACAACCACACAAGCCACGCGAGAGGAGTGTATACTGAGTGGAACAAATAAGTGATAGAGTCTATTGTTACTCGGCCTGGAAAGAATAGGAGCCCTAGTTGTGTGATCCTTAACAGCAAATTGATACGGGTGAAATTCAAAAAAAACATTATTGTTATGAGTGAATTTTTGAACGGGTAAAGGATTCTTAATGATATAAGAAATATGAAGAATGTTATTTAGAGAGAAAGATTTACTTGAGGAATTAGAGAGAGTTGCCTTACCGGTGTGCTGAATGCAAACTTTGACCATTACCTAAATGAAGTTGGTCATTACCTTGGTATTCTTCATATTACGAGAGACTAGAGAGATCAAGAGTAATATGATGCGTTGCTTTGGAGTAGGGATACCAATTTTATGTTGATTGAATTGGAGCCTATTGTACGATGAGCTGCTGGATAGATGGAATGGCATAACGCTGAAAGAAATTTGGTGCTAGATGATTCGAGCCTTTACAATTTTGGCAACGCTGCCCGTTTTTAGAGTTTCAGTTACTTCCAGACTGCCAGTTATTTCCAGAGTAGTGCGATTTGTAGGAGTTGGGACCATGGCCTCTACGTCCTTTGAAGTTGTGACCACAACTTTGGAATGAGTTGTTTAGTTAGTTGCGATCAAAATTTGATGAAGAACACTGACTGAAATTTGGAAAAAATAATAGAACTTGATTCAACATCGATGATGGGATGGACAATTGTGACAGAGATGAGCCATTAATAAATTCATGGTTTAACAGTAGGCTGTGGAGCTCTTAATACGACACAGGTTCAGGATGAGCAGAGACCTTAGTTAAAATATTTTTAAAATCTGGGCTCAACCCTTTGAAGACATAAATATTGAAGTTCGATAAATTAAGATGACGCCCTGCAGCAGATAGCTTATCTAAAAAAAGCTTAGCCTTATGAAGGTATTGCGACACGCTAAGGTCTTCCTCTTTCATATTTTGAAGTTATGTATGAAGATTTACAATTCTTGTTTGAGATTGATAATAAGGAAACTTTAAGTGCATCCCAAATTTCTTTAGATATATTAAGACCTATCACTATGGGTAGAGTTTCCTCCGATAGAGACAAAATTAATAAACTTATAATTAGTTTATCTTGTTGAACCCATTGTGCATAGAGAGCATTCGATCAAACATCTGTGGTTCCTTCAACAAAATTATAGAATAGGGAAAGTTCTTCTCCTGTGATGAATCCATAGAGATTTTGTCCTTTAAGATATGGTAACAACTGGGTTTCCCAGAAGAGAAACTATGATGGGCTTAGGAAAGAACGTTAGAGCTGAAGCTCGAGGAAATCAGACTGGTTGTTATCGTTGGAGAAGAATGAAGAGTCGACAAAGATGAGGATCTTGTCGATGAGGACGATGAGCTTTTACCAGAATTATGTTCTGATGCCATATTGATTCGTCAAGAAGAAATCGATATAATAGAAAACCTCAAAAATCTATTTGATTTATATATGGAATATATATAAACATGATTGTCGTACATTAAGAGGAGTTAGGATCACAAGTCCTAAGCATACACGAAGAGAATATAATGAGAGTAATCTGGAAGAACTAGAATACTCTAATAACACATAAGAAGCAGTCAAAAAAAGTTTCACCCCAAAAACTTAAAGGTGTATTTGACTCAATAAGCATGATATTAGTTAACTCAACCAAAGTTCTATTTTTCCTTTTCGCTACACTATTAGATGCACGCAAATAAGGAGTAGTAGTTTCATGAATTATACCTAATAATCTAACAAAAAAATTGAACTCATTTGATTCATATTCACAACCTCTATCACTTCTAATTCTTTTTATTTTTTTTACCGAACTAATTTTCAACTTCATGGAGAAAAGTTTTAAAATTTTCAAAATCATGAATTTTCTTTTTTCATTAAATAAACATATGTAAACTTAGAAAAATCATCAATAAAAGTGGTAAAATATTATTTAATCCATGAGTTAAAATACCTCCAAGTTCACAAATATCAATATAAACTAATTCTAATAAATTAATTTTTCTTTTAACTTGAAAATGAGGTCTTTTTGTATTTTTGGCTTTACTAGAAGCCTCATATTTTTCAAAATTCTTTTTTAGCGTTGCAATTAATTCTAAACTACTCATAATTTCCACATAATGATTATTAATATGACACAGACGAGCATGTCGAAAATTAGTAGAAGTAAACCTATAAACAGAAGTAGTGGTTTTATTTATTTCAACATTCAACTTGAACATCCCATCACAAGCATACCCCTTTCCCACAAAAATACTATTTTTCACAATTGCATATTGATCAGGTTTAATAATATGTTTGAAGTTATTTTATTAAGAAGAAAATTTGATATCAATTTTTTTCTCATCAAAGGAGTATAAAGTACATCTTTTAAAACTATTACCCTTCCAGAAGTAAAATTCAACTCGACATCTCTCATTTCAAGCATTCGAGTGGTGTGAGAATCTCCAAGCATGATGGTTTTGGGCTCCTCAAAAGGAGTATATTTTTTAAATCAGTCTTTGTCATAGCAAACATGACGGTTTTCACCAGAGTTAGCCCACTATCCATCAACATTCTCCACCATGTTTATGTCTGTTATCATACTACAAATGATTCTTTGATAATATTTTCTTGAGGTGTAGGCTCACATTTTTAAAATTTACAAAATCGAGCAATATGTCCACTCTTGCCAAAGACAAAGCACGATCTCTTTTTTGAACTTGTTGATTTTGGGTTTAGCTATTTCTACCATTAATGTTCTTGAAAAGTCTACCGTTATTTTTTTTGAATTTTTTCTTCATGAGCTTTAAAGAAGTACTTTTGTTAGTATAAGGGGTAGCATTATTTGAAGTAGTTAAACTTACTTTTGGTGTGATGTTGTTCTCTTTTGTTTATAAAAGTGCTTCTTGGACCCTTGCCTCTTCTTTCATGCGGATTCTCATTATTAAAGTCTTAAGAAAAGTTTTTTTTTGGTTTGTGGCGCATTATTTTTTGAAATTCCTCTTAAGAAGGAGGAAGTTTATCTATTATTGTCATGACCCAAAAATGATAGGTCATGATGGCACTTGTCACGGTGAACCTTGACAAGTAAGCCTATCACACAAACCGATACACTAAGGGTAAAAACATAAAAAAAAAATCCCAAGGTAAGGCTTCTAGAACGATGCCGAACCATACAAGTACAATAAATGCAAAAAAATATAGCAATGCAACCATAACTCCCAAAATCAGGTGTCAACAGTATAAGAACGTGTCTAGTATAACTCAAATCTCAAAAAAATACATAAGATATCCAAATACAAGAGAAACTCTGTCTCTGAAATAGTAAAGATCCTCTATAGACAAATGTAGTAGAAGACATTCGGACGCCTGAAGATCATCAACTACCTTGAAATATCCAACAATTGCCTGAGTTAAGCAACGTGAGACGCACCCAAACCTGGATCTACACCAAAAGGGTATAGTTGGAGTGGGTACGGTTTACTTATACTCAGCAGGTATCATAGGTCGATCGAGCAAAGTAAAAAGTAAAATACACAAAATACACACTAAGGTCACATCACCTGCGATCAGATAATATTCCATAACGGTAGCCCACATCGCTTGCGCTGACAGTTCTAATATATATAACAAATACAACAGCAATACAACAAGTATAACACCAGTATATATACATTATATTACATGCAAGTATAAATAGAGAAGGACTTGTACATATAGGATGGTCAAGTATAAGTAACAGGGTATAGAGCAAGTAGACATATAATAAGTCAATACGTAAATTCAATCACAACGTCAACACAATAAAGCAAATGCAATGTATAAGATAATAATGCTGATGACAATAATGATGTGATGATGATGATGATATACGAGGTTGGCGCACAACCTTGAGGTTAACACACATCTTTGAGATTGGCACACAACCTTAAGGTTGGCACACAACCTTATGCAATATTTAGTACTTCCAGTGTTTCCAATATTTCCAATGCTTCCAGTATTTTCCGCATTTCCAATATTTTCAGTATTTCCAATGTTTTAAATATTTTCAGTAATTTCAGTATTTCCAATATTTTCAAAGCACATACATAACATACGACACAAATCAAGTACACACACATGACAACAAGTAAATATAAAGCAATAAAATAAATAAGTGAAATGATGCATATGATGACATGAGAATAATGATGCAAGGTTCACAACCATTCAAAATGAGTATTTTCACATTCAATCAACATGATGTATTTTCACAACCAATCCATGTGAAGTATTTCCACGACCAACCACAATATTACACATCCATAACTACGGAGCCAATATTGACTCACTATTTTCATTATACATGAATTTTCCACATGATTCACATGCCCACAAAGTATGATTATATCACGACACGCCAAAGGCACCACAATAGACATTTCTAACAACATAATACAATTATTCTCATGTATTTAAGGCTATCAAATCATCACATAAGATCCCGTACAGTCACTCATATCACATGATATATCAGAGTCAATAATTACATTACATTTAGGCCCCCACAAGGGCACAACATATAGATAGCCATATTGCATGATTAATTCCCACCCTTAACATGCATTTTGGTATACAAATTAACCACCTAGCCCAGTCTGAAGAGTTAAGACATAACATACCTTGAATGCCGGACGATATAGAATCTGCAAGTCAAAACAAAGCCAACGATATTTCCTACTTTTGGTTCAGGATCAAAACAGACCTCTATAATGGGTTTTTGAAAAATAAGGGAAAAATCATAAATTTTCTTCATAAATGTGTTTCTCATACCTTTAGAAATCTATAGCTAAAAACCCAAGTCAAATCGAGTAAAAAACGAGGTTCAAATCAAAGAAAAATCATTTTTAATCTTTACAGGGTAAAACTTTTGAAATCCGTTAAAAATTCAAGAATCGAGGATGGTTTGAAGACGAATTCAAGAAAAAACAAGTAATAATAGGATTAGAAACATTATTCAAGTAAAAAGAAGTGAAATTTGGGGATAAATCAAGTAATAAGGTTTTTTGGATTTTTAGAAATTAAATCTAGAATTAAAGTAAGAAAAGAATGAAATCTCACTTTAAATCTGTAAGAATCAAGAAATAGACGTTAATCTAGCTTCCCAAACATACACAAGCTTCACTTTTAAGATTGTAAACAATTTTAGGGTTTAACTCTCAAGAGCTATGGTGAAAGAATGAGCAAAATTGGACAAAAAAACGCTTTTTATACTTGCACTAGGTTGCCAGACAAATAAGGCATAAATTGCCTTACCAAATGAGATTTATCCTTTATTTGCCAGGCTGTACCAACAACCTAGTGCACCAAATTTTTAAGTCCAGAATGTACTTTGACAGGGTGTTCGAGATTCATTCGAAATTCTATATACACAAACGAACTATGTAACCGCACTAAATTCGACACTCCGACTCAATATCGATATCAAAATTTTGAAAAAATGTCATTTTCATAAAGTTGACCCCCCCCCTCCCAAAATTCGAAATCACAATTTTTCAAATCGAGGATCGAAATGAGATTTAAAAGACTTAAAATCCAACCAAACATGTTGCCACTCTAAATCATTATTTTGGATGCATTGGTGAAGTGGAATTTTCCATTCGAGGCCATTTCTACCAAATGTGGGTCCCACACCCATATTTTCAATTTTCTAACTTTTTGACCAATAGGTTAAAATGATCTCGGATGCATCGGAATCCAAATCAAAGGTCTACCTAACCTAAAATTGATATTCCAAAGCTGATGGCGCAGTCCGTTCAACTATCCATCGTACGGATTAAAAGATAACCACACAGGCCCATAATGAGGCTTTCAAAGCCACCAAACACCACAATTTTGCATAAAAGGCACCAAAATGCATCGAGAATCAACTATGGAAAGGGGTAAAATAATTGAATCACACAGAAATACATATTTCAAATATTTCATCAAATTTTCAAATTGTTACAATTATGCCACAAATAATAAGGTTATCTCTAATTTTGATTTCCGTGTATCTGTGCTAGTCAACAATCATTATAAAGTCCTGAGCTTAGTCTACCACTTTTGCTGTCCACCATTTGAAAATGAAAAGTCTGCTAGCAACATATTTTCTCGCTCTCGTCTCCTTGGTATCAAACTTACTCTGTGAGGCTTTTTAATTTTCTTTACACTAGAGTAAATTCTATAATAATAATCATAAAAATTATCTGATAGACAATTAAATAAAAAATAGCAACACTTATAGAAGTCACCATCGTAATTTTCAACGTTCTCTTAAAGAGAAATAAGTCTATCATCATTAATGGAATAGTTATCTACTTTATTGGAATTCTTCTCAGTTAACACATAAAAAACATTGAGAAGACTCAATTAGAAAAATATACGCTTTCACCTTTTGCAATGAGTACTGTTGAATCGGAGTGGCTTGTTAAGATCTCACATATTGACATCCGCGAATTTTTGAATTGTTGCCAACGAATCTCCTTAAAATTGTTGATGAAATATTACAAAAAATTATAACTGAAAATACAAAAAATAAAGAAAATACAATAATCTTCTTCTTGGCTGAGGCGCAGATATCTCGCTCTCTTTAAGGAGATTCAAGCCCACTGCAGCAAATGATTTCATTGGTCTAACAGTAATCTTCTTGACTTGTCCTCTCCAAGATACAACAACTTTCTCACAAAGTACAACTCAACAAACTCTGAACAAGAGTTGAGTTCAAAGCTCAACAAAAAAGAACACCACCCTTCAACTAATAAACTCTGTTTTTACTAACTTTTATGCACTATATTTTCTTGTACTTCAAAAATTGCATGACCAACTCTATTTATAGGAGAAGAAGTCTTCCATGCAATGAATAAGAATGAATGAGGGATAGTAAAAATGGAAAAACAATGACCTAAAAGTTAAAAGAATTACAAGAAAACTTATGACCACATTCTAATACCCGAACTACTGAGATTAATGGCTCGTAACACCACAAATAAAATGAGAATTGATAGCTGAAACCATGCAACGTGGGAGAATGCTACAGAAATGGAATGGGAATGTTACAACAACTCCAGGTAATGGGAATGTTACAGAAAATGAAAGTAACTTAAGCCACTAACTCCATTTGGAGTAATTACACAAATAGAAACTTCAAATTAAATGGAGAATGCTAGCAACAACAGAAGGAATAAATTGCTAGCTGCGTAACCTCCTAAAGAAACAAAAATACATAATTGTATTATATAAAAATAATATTAAAATCTTTAAATTCATCAAATATCACCAAAATACCACGAATAAGAAACTACAAGCCACAAGCATAACACTACGACTACATGCACAATCACATACAACGCACTCCTACTGATAAGGACACACTCCTACCTACTAACCCTCTACCTTATATAATTTTCTTAGTAGAAAGGAAATGAAAACCCATTTTATTAGTCAGGATAAACATCTTGATCAGTTCGTATCAAATTAACTAGGTAGTAAAATGTATTTTGTCACACGGAACAAACTAAATACACCTAGGGGTGGCAAAATTAGCCCAAATCCATTTAGCCCGTCCAACCCGTTCATGCTTTAATGGGTTGGGCTAGAGTAATTTTGAAGATGGACTGATTTGGGCTAGCCTAAGTGAACCCATCATAGATCATCAACTCAAATGGGCACATAATGATGCCCAAGTTTGACCCATAAAGATGATTAATCCTATTATTTATAATTTCACTTTTAATATTTTTAGTTGCTTCAATTATATTCTTTTTTCGTGTTGAAATAATTTTAGTAATAAATCAATTTTTGAATGAAGAAAAATAATTTTTTTTCTTACACCATCTCCCTATCCCTACCCTATAAAAAAATTAAATATTTTTTAAAATATATTTTTTTTAAAAAATATTTTCCCCCTACCTCCTAGCTCGACGAACCGCAGCCTCCCTCTCTCCCCCCAATTTTTTTTTTAAATTTATAGTTTTAAGAAAATAATTTTATCTTACACCATCTCACTATCCCGACCCTACCTCCCTACTCCGACCCCTACCAACCCTCCACCCTCCACTCCCACCCCACCTACTCCAAAAAAAACTTAATTTTATTTTTTTAAAATTTAAAAAATCAAAATCATTTTCTACCCCAACCAATCCCTATCCCCGACCCTCCTAAAAAAAGATTTTAATAAAAAATAAATTCTTACACGATCCCCTTATCCCCAGCTCCCTAAATACAACCCCCCACCCCCCCCCCCCCCTCCCCCCTCCCCCCCTTCCAAAAAAAAAATTCCTTAAGATTTATTTTTTTTTACAAAAAATAAACTTTTTCTTACCCCACCCCTCCCCCTTCCCTACCCAGCTCCACCCCTAGCCCCTCTCCTAACAATTAATTCTTTTAATTTGTATTTTGGAAATATTTTAAATTTTTTTTCTTATACCACCCCCTACCCTTACCCCCTATCCCTCCCCCCCTACAAAAATAAAGAAATTAAATCTTTAAAATTTATTTTATAAAAAAATTATTTTTTCCTTTTCACCTCTCATATCTTATTCGTTATCATTATTTTGTGTTAAGTTTATATACAAATGCTTTTATTAATTTTTTGTTGATTTTCATATGTTATTTTTACGTGAAAACAATAATATGAAAATATAAATATAAAGAAAAAAATTCAAAATATCATTCCGACTTAAATTGCTACTAGAATAGTAACTTGTTCAATAATGGGTTAAATTGGGCGGATTGAGCTATAACCCATTGTTTAGCCCATCTTGGCCCAGACCCATTTATTGTTTTAGCTCATTTTGACCCGCCCAAATTTGGCCCAACCCGCCCATTTGCCACCCATAAATACACCTATTTTAGATGAGAGTTCTCGCCAAATAATACTACTTTACACTGTAAATTGTATTGACAGGACATGCATGGTGACACACAAACACGAATATATGAGTGAATGATTAAAACAATAGCATGCTTGAGGAGGGAAACCGAGCACTTTTTACATTAAATAAATGTTGAAGTCATCAGCCCTAAGATCAATCAACAAAAGGATATCCAGAGCGTCCAGAAGAAAACAAAAAAATGATAACTAACAAGGCCACTAAATCCAAATATCAAAGAAGAGGAC
The DNA here is from genome assembly GCF_002878395.1 of Capsicum annuum. Lineage (NCBI taxonomy): Eukaryota > Viridiplantae > Streptophyta > Magnoliopsida > Solanales > Solanaceae > Capsicum > Capsicum annuum. The sequence continues at coordinate 184,519,007 of NC_061117.1, read as the reverse complement.
AGACGCTTTAGGCGGGAGAAACTTTGAGTATTTCAAAGTGGTCTCTATGGCTAAGTAGCAAGGCTAACTTACTAAGGCTTATAAATATCCGCGTCGCCTCTGTTGGGAGGTTTTTTTACCTGAAATTAAGAACACTTCAAGTGATCATAGTCTTTAAAAAGAAGAAAATCGAAGGAATTTGATAAGACAAGAGATCGTCAAATACCTGAGGCCCCCAAGATGACTCTTAAAGATTTGACCCAAGCAAGTAAATCTCTTGCAAAATCACCAAATATGTATGGCATTGCAGCATCTCTGTAAGAACAAACTATTACATGTGCCGACACTGGAACAAAAGAGAAGTAAAATCTTACTTCGATACAAACACAACACTTTAACCAACGAAGATTTGTTGCCCGTAGATCAATTTCTTCTATTCCGTCATAAGAAGTAATAGAAACGTATGTTTCTGTACTAGAGATACATATCTTAGATGGAAATTTGCAATGTTGAATGGATAACTCATTTGGGTTCAAACAAGAGGACAAAATATCCTCAAGTCGAGGGTCGAGGGACTCCCACACTTGGTTGTGGAACAAAAAAGATCACAACCAAGTATATTAACAAGGACGCTTAAGCAAATATCTGAAGAGAACATCCAAACAACTTACTGGTGTCGAAGTCAGAGCGGAATAAGTAGGGTATAGGACTACAAGCAAGGGAAATATGTAATTTTTCATCACTTATTCTCACTTGCACGACATGAATACTAAAAGAAGGTAAACTATTCCTAAAACATCTCATAACGTCCTGCACATAAGTGTGGTGCACAATACACCCATGTACAAGACTCTACTAGATACGGCTTTTCAGACTTCCTAGGATATTGTTGAACCTTAGGCTCTGATACCAAGTTTGTAATGCCCGAATCTGGTACTCGGAATGCTACACGGTGCTCATGACCCTGAAGGACCACAAGCTAACCCATGACTGATATCTGTAACTGAGCACTATATAATATACTGTAAATATGCAAAATATAAGTTGTAAGGCCATAAGGATCAAAACTGAACTAATACTGAATGTAAAACAATGTCTATAATGGTGTATAACAATACCCAAAATTGAAATAAACCGTTTGAAACATGCTGTAGTCTGAAAATCTCTAAATTATCTGAAATCAGTGGAGTTGATGGAACATGTCCCTAACTAACTCCAAACTACTAAAATGATAAAGTAATAAAATAATCATGCTATCCTCAAATGATGAGGACTCACTGCTTGTATGGCTGCTGAATTTCTGCTCTACTAAGGATGCTCGGGATCTCATGCTTCTAAACCTTTGGTATAAAATATCATAGCGCAAATGTGTCAGTACGATTGAATGTACTGGTATGGAAGTGAGGTAGGCTGAATGCAAGGGTTCATATGCATGAACAATAATAACTAACTAATAACATAAACATGAACGCATGAGAAATATATTCATGAATACATAAACTGGGGCTGGGGTCATGGCAATACTGAATATTGATGTGCTGACATCTGAGTTTACTAATATTGGAATACTGAAAAACTAAGTCTATTGATTATATAAATTATGAAGTTTACAGGTAACTGATATCTTAGGTTACTGGTACTATATTACTGAATTTTTAACTGATAATTGAGCATACTGATACTGAAAAACTATCTGAGTTCATTACTAGACTGGGTGACTGTATCTTACAGTCCTGAATCTGAGGAACTATCTGAGTTCTAGACTGAGCTGGATGACTGTTCTGAGAGTCCTGATTTTGATGGAACCAGCTGAGTTTTGTACTAAACTGAGCGACTGTATTTGACAGTCTTGATATCTATAGAACTAAACTAAGTTCTATTACTAATAATGAATCTGAAACCAAGACTGTGGAAGGTAATTATCTAACCGACATGTCCCAAATATAAACTTGTGGGGTCCAACCTTTAACCCCAGTTGGAAGGGTGTCAGTACCATGCCACGGGTAAAGACAAGCTATGAGTAAACCCTCTCTAATAGGGAGAACTTCCGTCAACTCCTCTTATTAGGAAAAAGTCAAAGAAGATGTATAGTCCCTAGACTCGTAGGGTTACATCTCGACCTACGCTGGCTACGTAGTTATGGAATACAAGTATTGCTTCTAAGGATCACACCCTCTACTAAATAATAGGTGAACCCTCATCCTTGGGTTCACTCAGTGCTGAATCCTACTCCCAACTGAAAAGACACTTAACTGAACTGAACTGTTATTGATCGTATTGTATAACTAATTTGAGCTGGGTTTACTAAATTTCGTTGACTAACAAAATATTACTGAGATATGATAACTAACTCAGATTGCTGAGATTACGAAGATTACTGATATTACTGAGATTACTGAGGTTACTGAGTAGGATAAGACTGATATTGAATTCACTGAATTTTTCTGAGTCATGAGACTGACTGAATTCTAATGATCATGGCTTGACTAAGAGTATCGTGAAAACTGACGCTGGCTCTAGGCACACAGCTAAATTGTCGGGTACAATACCCCCAGGACTCAATAGCATAAAACTGACAAGACTTGACACTTCTTGAATACATGACCAATATCAACAATTCATCATAAAATAAGTTAGGGATTTCATGAAACACATGGTTATCATAATGTTGTAAGTGGATAGGAATGCATATAATCATGTCATAATTTCATACTCTAACATCATGAGCATTCCAACAAACATCTACAATGCACATCAATAGCATGAGAGTTCTTTGAACATAAGGGTAAAACATGTATTTATCGTTTGGGTCACAATTAAGCTATAAAGCATAAATTCTATTCTCTTAGGCATTTTATCAAACACCTTACATGCACCACTTAGGGCATAGGTATAATCATCAAATTAACACACCATAACCAACTAAGTTCATAATTTATGACTTGCATTCTAACACAGTTTCATAAAAAAATAAAGATTCCAACTTGGGAATCGTACTACAACAACCACATGAACATGATCAATCCATAACATGAATACCAGAATTCATAGTTTAAAACTTGATTCTTGGGCTTCATGGATGAAAGGAATCCATGAATGAACACTATGCATACCTTAGTTCTTGATTATACGAAGATTCACAGAGAGATTCTTGAATTTGAATCCTTAATTGAAAATCCTAACTTGTTCTTGAGAGAAACTTGAGAGAGACACTATATTTTGGTTGAGTTGGGGCCAAATACCATGTTTTAGACTTATATAGGGGTGGAAAATTGATCCTTTTACCCTTAAAAATGTAGACATTTAATGACTAAAATTGGGCATCGACGCATCAACGCGTCACACCATCATCGCATCGAGTCGCAGTATTTTGACCCTGGTAACCTGCAACACTATGAACCAATACGATTGGCTATACGGCGCGCCAAGATCGCGTTGGTCCACTATTTTAGGCTTCCGAACGTGGTCTAAACGAGTTCTAAAAAATTTAAAACTAATCCGAGAACACCTATTGACCTTCCTGGTCATGAATTAGCATGAATACGGGCCATTAAAGGACATTAAAGTCGCAAAATGAGACTGTGAACTTTCGAAGGCTAAAATAAACTAAGTTTCTTGGCTAGAATCTTCTAAGTATGGCACCCCCCCTAACAAGCATAAATGGACTGAATTAAGCTTAAAATTTTGCGGGGTCTTTCAAATATAGTATATATATATATGTATATATATAATCTATAATCTATATCTATATCTATATCTATAATCTATAATATATTTAAAGTGTGAAGACCCTTAGAAAAGTTATTTGAACTTTTTTCCCTTCATTAAAAGACTCTTCTTTAAACAAAATTGTCTTTTGACTATTTTTTTAATTTATTATTTAATTATTTTTTATTATATTAACTAGACTTCCTAAAATATATGGGACTCCTAAAATACATGGTAGGAGAATTAATTAAAATTTTCTTTCTACTAAACTTTCTAAAATATATGGGACTCCTAAAATATATGGTAAGAGAATTAATTAATATTTTCCTTTCTACTGTTCAATTAGAAAAATACTCCTAAAAGAGGACTCTATTAAGGAAATACATATATAAATATTTAGATATACGTTAAACTAGAGAACAAACTGATTTGCCTATTGGGAGAATATAATTGATGCTTATCTAACTTGATTCGATTGCATGTCTGGTAGATGCTTGATTTTCTAACCCTCAATTTCTTCATTGTTTTTGTCAGCATAATAGAATTCAACATGTATGTATATATATATATCTTCTTTGATTTCATTCAAAATCATTCTTTAGGGTCACGCTCAAACAAGAATTAGTTGGATCAAAATCGAAACTTTGTGATCACTATTATATTATTTTTATAGTTTACAGGTTGTAGATGAATGTCGGTTGTCTTTGTAGAATTTCTTGCGTAAAGGTTAGGTTTAATTATATTATTTTGATTTTTTATTATCTTATTGTTTTATTTTAATTTACTGAATATGGGTTGGCTTTTTCTTTTTTATAAATGTTAGGTTTAATTGTATTAGAGTAATATCTCTATTAGTTTGTTATTTTGTGGTAGTTGATAGTTCGTAGATGAATCTCGCTCAGCTTTGAGAAATTTTTGTGTAAAATTTAAGTTTAATTGTATTGTTTTAATATCACTTTTATCGTATTATTTTGTTGCAGTTTACAGGTGATAGATAAATGTTGGTCGGCTTTGAAGAATTTTTTTTCGTAAAGGTTAGGTTTAGTTGTATTATTTTGATATCTCTATTAGCGTATTATTTTGTTATTGCTTACAAGTGGTAGATGAGTGTCAGATGAATTTGAATTTTTTTTTTGTGTATAAATAATAGATTTAATAAATAAATTCTCCATATTTACACACTCAAAAAGATATTAAATTTAATTATTATATTCTTCTTTATTATTTAAAAAAAATATCCCATTTAGTGTAATGTTTGAACTCATTAAAGTGAGGTACATGCGCAAGGCACGTACACCTAAATTAGTATATATATATATATATATGTATATAAAGAAAGAAAGAGAGAGAGAGAGAGAGTCGACTGAAGCATAAAGCTTAGCCTAGGCTTCAGACCCCCAAAACTTTGGGGCCCCAAATTTTTTTAATATATATATATATATATATATATATATATTATAATTTTTTATTTTTTAAATAAGTGATGTTTTTAGTTTGAATATATTTTTCAGAAACTACTTGTTTTAAAAAAATGAGGAGTGTTTTCTTTTACTAACTTAGTCCTTATTAAATGTCTTAAATAAAGAAGTGAGTCTTGAACGATGTAGAACTTCATGTATTAAAATAAGAATAATTCAGGAAGTGTAAGATAATTCCTTCTTGAAATTCTAAAATATCACTTATTATGAAACAAAACAAAAAGGCTAAAAAACAACTTATCTAAGAAGGGAAGAGGTACTCGTATCTCTCAATTATGTGCGCTATTTAGATTTCAAGAATTAAATGAGTTATTTATTTCATAGTAATGTTTTATATTTTTTTTTAAAAATTATTTTAAATTGTAATTATTATGGCTTATTATACTTGTCAAAATAAAAAATTTTGAATCTCGCAAAAACTACCATATAAATTGGAATAGAGAAAGTATTTGAAATTTTATATATGAAAAATTAGAAAAATAGAATTCAAGTGATATTATTACAATATAAGATTTTATTTTTGTCATAAATTTTGAGGTCTCTCGTTTGAAGTTTTTCTTTAGGCCTCCATATTTGTTGAGCTGCTCCTATATCTATACTACCTTAAAAGCATGAACTCCAAAAGTTTAAAGTGAAATTACTAACATATCCTTATTTTTTAACTAATTGAAATACATCATAAATTAAATAAATAAGAAAAAACAAATCCTACAAACAACACTACGCTCCAGACATGAAAACATTATTAAGAAAAGGGGAAAAGGACACCCACTGGCCATTTTGAAAATAAACAACCAACATTTGATCAATTTATCAAATTATGGCCAGTCGGCCAAATTATTACCATTTAATAGCCGTTAGAATAGTTTGACTCTTCCCTTCCTTTTTGGGCCGTTTTGTCTCATCAATTTTTTTTGTGAATTTTTCTCTTGTTTCACTATAATTTTTTGGGGGATAAAAATTTGATTTCATTTTTTAAAACTAACTAAATACAATTATATAGAAACTATATAATCATATTACAAAATATACAAGTATATAAGATATATGTATAAAAATTAGATAATATCTGTATAGAAACTGTATCATTTTCGTATAAAAGATGTATCAGTTTAAAATATGTACAGAAACTATAACTTCTAATTTCATATTTCTCTCTCTTGAATGGAGCTGGTGCACGTTAGCTAATGTGTGGCGGTGTGAACCATGGTTAGAGGGAGGGGATGAGGACGTCGAAGAGGTCGAGGGCATGGACGAAGAAGGATTAACATCAATATGGAATGGACAGAGGGTGCACCTGAGGTTACACCTACTGGACCTAATGGAGAAGCTAAAAAATTAATACTGATTACAGAAATTTAGCGAGGAAGACTTGAGCTAGTGTCTACATTGACAAATCAAGTAATTAATCAAAAGTTACAGTTGAGAAGCGCGGGTTTTGAATCTCCAGTGGACAAACCTATTTATAGAACTTATGATAAAATCCAATCTGTCAGATCTGAGATCTTAGAGCAGAACACTAACCAAGTGCAAAAATCACAAACAGAGGAACCTTGGGTGATCTATTTCAACGTAATCATGCGGTAGAGAATGGTTTATTTCTGTAATATATAGCTCCCAGATTATATAAAGTGTGAGAGGGTGTCACGACCCAAGCTGAGGCCCTGACCGCGACATGCATCCAGAACCATGAAGGCCCGAGAGACCCCTTAACATATAATCATAAGCATAACTCATACGATATAAAAGTGCGGAAGATAAATTCAAAACATGGAAGTCCCGTAATCAAAGTTAAAAACTTTATAACACCATATCAAAATAAAACCTAAATCCAATCTAAAGCAATCTACGAAGCCTCTACTGAATTGAACATACTAGTCTGTCTAATTCGGGATAAGGCCCACGGTCGGACCATAAAACCAAAAAGGAACCAACACATGGGAAAAATGCCTTCTGAAGTAAGAGAGGCTCACCAACTCTAGATATATGGAAATAATCTACTGATTTGCAGGACTATGAGATTGTGCCTCAAAACCTAAATTATAGGGGGTCAATACTCGAAAGTACTAGTACGAAGAACAATCCAATATTTATGTATAATTCATGTAAAATAATTGAGATCATTCCAAAATCAATGTATCATGATGTAAGTAAAACACATGGGCATAATTCAAAAGCTTCAAAAAATTTATGTAAACCATAGACTCAACTTCTTGCTTTACTACTGAGCTAGATGGTACACCTTACTTTTCTGAAAAGTATCCTACGGGCTATATGGGATCCTCCCTTGACTCAGTGGCCAAACCCCCAACCCAAGTTTGCCGCAAGGGCTAGAGTTTCTAAGTCTGATACGCCAAAAGGACACAAGGCTAGTGTATAATCCCTATCTCAGGACATAATAAACCTGCATCGGCAAAACATAATTTTGGGTGATGATTTATATGAACTCGTGTCTTCTTTGGGTAACCATATAACTCTCTTAGAGACCATTTTTAGACTTTTAAAACATGCATTTTACCGAAATCATGATCTGAAGTCTGAAAAATTTGTAGTCTGTTCTGTTCTGAGTCTTCCATGATATTTATCTATTTTGGTATTTCCATACCAAGACTTGCAAGTCATATAAGCCATATAATATTATGTATTAGTCTATTCTTCCTAAAACAGGTTATTGGACCACCAAAATATATAACCAATATAAGAGAGTTCTTATTTTAAAATATGTAAAACTTATGCAAAATATGTTTTGACAGGGTTGCACCAGGGATCAACTCTTATTCTGTTTTTATTCATTGTGGTGATGGATGTGTTGACAAGGAATATCCAAGGGGAGGTACCTTGGTGTATGTTTTTTGCGGATGATGTAGTTTTAATTGATTAGTCGCGCCGAGCTGTTAATGATAAGTTGGAGGTTTGGAGATAGAACCTGGAATCTAAAGGATTCAGGATGAGTAGGACCAAGACAGAGTACTTGGAGTACAAGTTTAGTGACTCGAGGCATGAAGACGAGGTGGTAGTGAAGTTGGAGTCGCAGGTGCTTTGTAAGAGAAATAGTTTTAAGTATCTTGGTTCTATAACCAGGGGAATAGAGAGATTGATGAGGATGTATGTCACCGTATTAGGGTAGGTTAGTTAAAATGGAGGCTCGCCTCAAGAATTTTATGTGATAAGAAGGTGCCTCTCAAGATTAAAGGTAAATTCTATTGAGCTACGGTCCGGCTGACTATGTTGTATGGAGCGGAGTGTTGGACTGTCAAGAACTCTCACGTTCAAAAGTTAAAGGTGACGGAAATGAGAATGTTGGGTTGGATGGGTAGAGTTACGAGGGCTGACAGGGTCAGGAATAACACTATTTAGGAAAAGGTGGGAGTGACATCGGTGGAGGATAAGATACGAAAAGTAAGGTTGAGATAGTTTGATCACATGATGAGAAGGGGAACGGATTTCCCAGTTCGTAGATATGAGAGATTAACCTTGGAGGATTTCAAGAGGGGTAGGGGTAGACCAAGGATATACTGGAGAGAAGTGATTAGATGTTATATAGATCAGTTGCAGCTTACTGAGGACATAACCTTCGATAGGAAGGTGTGAAGGAAGAGTATTAAGGTAGAGGGCTAAGTTAGGAGGTCAAGTCGTGGTCTGTAGAAAAGAAGGTTTGGTGTTACTTGGGTAGCAGGTCTAGGATCGGGGAAGGGGGGCCTTTGGTTTGTTAATGTACTTTATTCTTTGTGGATGTTATCTCTCTATTATTTTACCATATGCCCTTGGTTGGTATGAACTTCTTTCTCTCTGCTATGTTTTTTTGTTCTACGGTCTTGTGTCTTGAGTTGGGGGTCTATCAGAAATAACCTCTCTACCTTTTCGGGGGTATTGGTATGAATGACGTATATTTTACCCTCCCCAGACCCTACTAGGTGGGAATATACTGGGTTTGTTGTTGTTGTTATTGTAGAACTCATGCAAAATACTCCCTTTTTAGTACCTTAACATAGGATGGTCATTTTTTTCATCGAACATATGCAATTTCTCCATTAGGAGACAAAAGCATTTATAACTTTATAAAATACCCTCTCATTGGGTTATAATGCAATGCAAATCCATAATTGATAGTGAAATATTTGAACTCAAACTTTTAACAATTCATATAAACAACCACAACACGTTAAGATAATGGATTTCCTAATGAGAGAGGGAATTTCGTAAATCATGCTCTCATATAACTTCTCAAAACTCGTAACATTCATACACATGAATATAATTTAAATTTAGGAAAACCACAATAGTTTAAACAAGATTTTATCATAAAATGAGTTTCCTAATGCATACTGTTTAACAATTTCAAAACTCATGATACATACATACATTTATACTTTAAAGCTTGTAAAAATGTTAAATCGCTCATGGGATTTAGGGTAGTCCCACTATAATACCCTGGTTTTTTGACCATTAGAAAATTTCTTAGAATACGACTCAAGGGAACAATCCATATAATGGGGTACGAATGGTATGGTCCTATCATATGCTAACCAATGTTGGGTGGTGGGAAGGATTTTGGTTACTGGAATGGATACGACTTAGGGGAACGAGTCGTATTGGTGGGTACGGATCGTTTGGTTCCTTAGCTTAATCTTAGACTTGGTTACTTAGGTTAGATCTGAGTATGAATGGCTTACCGTGATCCGTACCCAGGACTCGTATGGTGGACAATATTCAAAGCTTCTGCGATTCAAACTTGCCAGGGATATAGGTGAAGAGTACAGATCGTATGCATCAAATACGACTTAGTTGGATGAGTCGTATGATGGACAGTGTTGGATATAAGGGTTGAGGCATGGATACGAGTGGAGGGTACCAATAGTATTGGAGGGTACGACTCGTGAAGGTCAGTTGTAGCCCTGTGATAGGGATTTTGTTGTAACTTAAGTGGGGGTATTCTGGATATTTCCCACTTATCCTAATAAGGTCCTACAACTTCTAACCTACTTGGGAGGTTATTTACCCTATTATTCCATTCTTTAACACTTAGAAACTCCTCGAAAACACTTTATAATCCACTCAAAAGCTTTTGGGAAAAGGAAGCTAGGGTTTCAACCAGAGGATTAATTTGAGGCTTGTCTTGGTGATTTCTTTCCATTATCATCTTGGTTTAAGACATGTTCTCTTCCTTCATTGTTAATTCTAACTAGAAGCATGGTTTTTATGAATGTTTTCATGACTTTATTGATTGTATGATTTTGGTTTCCAAATATGAATTGGGGGTTTTGATATTAAATGGTTGGTTATGGTTTTCCATGGTTTTAATTAGGCTTTATGTGCATTAATGGTGGTTTTGGATTATTGGATTGCATAGGATTGGTTTAATGGTAGTTGGAATTGGTTTTGATTATATTATGCCCCCAATTTGTTTGAAAAAATGCCTATAGTAATGTTTTCATTACATTGAGTACTTTTAATGGAACTCTTGCTTGTTTTAACTTGGTAAAGGAATTATGCATGGTTTAAATGGCTTGGAAAGGTAAATGGCTAAATGGTTATGCTTCTGGGGTACATGGAATCCCCCAAGTAGTTTAATATGGTAAATTGAAGGGCACTTGGAAGTACCCTTAAACCTACATATGGTTGGCTATGGATAGTACTTGCAAGTATGGTCGGTATGGCAATACCACCACTAAATGGCCTTGGTTAATAAATGGTAAGTGGATTGATTGGTTTCTTGGTAATGGTTTTCATTGTGCAATAATGGCGGGATCTGTAGAAAATCCATGGAAGGTGGAGGTACCAGGGGGACCAAAACTGGATTCTCATATTTACCGGTGTGAGGTTGGTCTTTGTGACCTTGTTCATGATGTCACACTATATTTTGGGGGATGTACTAATCATCCGATGGGGTTTTCTTCCCTGGTCATACGGCTACATACACTGGGGTCTTTCAGCAAAGGGAGTTGATCCCATATAGCTTGTGGGTGGATTAGGATGGCGACGCTACCCAACCCAGGTAAAGGTTTTAAATGCTTGCTAAACCTGGTCCCCTTTCCCAGCATGGTTTTATATATATATATATATATGTATATATATGTATGTATATGGTTATGTGCATATAGATGGTTTTTACTTGGCTTTATAAATGGTATTATTTTATCCTTATCCTGAGTTCATGATAGCGTTCACCCACTAACCCATCTACGGGCGGCTGTATACCCATGCTATGCAGGAATCGGCCATTCTACTCCCCCTACATAGTGATTGACTCGGGAATTAGCATTTGGACTAAAGTGGTGAGCTTTCATCCTTTCAGAACGCTCTATTTTATGTTATGGATATTTTTAGACACTTTAATTTTATTTTGGATATTGGTTTTGGCCATGGTTAGGGGCATGTCCCAACCGGATTTTATTACTCTTTTAGTTAGAGGCTTTGTGGTACTGCTATGGGTTGGAATGGGCGGGATCAGTATTTGTGTCGGCCTTGGCATTGGATTAAGCTGGTGGGATGACATCATTGGACATAATTTTTCACTTTTTCATCATATTTTATTTTGGGATTAATCAAACTATATTTTGGATCTCATTTGGTTATGGCCTGGTTTATGGCCTTTAGTTCGGTATTAGTTTGGTTAGTATGGTTTGGTGGTGGGATGACTTGGTAGGGTTGGTCTAGGAATATACCTATCCCAAAGTCTGTCCATGTCCAGTTATACTATCGTATTATATGTTTGAAATTTAGACGACTTAAGGTATGATAATGGTGGTTGGGTTGGGTAATGGGGGTGGTCCCCGGTCTTGGTTGGACTTGGGATGCCCATTACGACATGGCCCCCGGTCGGTTTGGGTCACCCATATACCTCAATAGCAAAGAAAATGTAGAGAAATTTTACCCCTTTGACTGTTGAAATTCTCAAGCCCTAGCTGTTCTCTTCCGACTTATGAAATAAAACTTAGGGATTTCACAGAGGCAATAATACGTTTTGGGGATTCTGAAATCATTAGTGGGGAAAATACTAAAAAGTTCCTCTATGACATTAGAAATAACCATGAAAAACACAGACTCCGCGATGCGGAGGCTATCATGGGGAATACCCTTAATGGCGTGAAACCCATTGTGGGGACCAGCCTCCACGGTGCGGTACCCATCGCGAGAACCAGCCTCCATAATGCAGGGCTATCGCGAAGGCTTACTGCCTTCATGTTCCAAAAATTCCTTGAAACCTGTCCAAAAATTCCAAAATTCCTTCGGTTTACCCTTTTAACCTCCCCAAACATGTATTAAGTTAAAATTTTATATTTCGAGCATGAGAAGGCCAAAAATAAAATAGCCGGAATTTGAGGGTGTTATATTATCCCCCCTTGGGATCAATCATCCCTGAATGATAGTTCGGAAACACGCTTAACACGATTTTCAAAGAATTACATGAACTAAAATGAGTAAAATAAGATCAATACCTTCCATATATATCCACGGATTCAAAGAGTGAAGTATATCTTGCACGCATATCATTCTCCGACTCCCAAGCAGCTTCATCAACTTTCTGATTCTTCCATAGAACTTTAACTAAGGCTATATCTTTACTCCTCAACTTCCAAACTTGACGATCTAGTATAGCTATAGGTTCTTCCTCATATGATAACGAATCCTTCACACCAATCTCCTCGATAGGCAACACAAGTGAATGATCTCCGATACATTTATTAAGAATTGACACGTGAAATACAGTATGGACTGAAGCTAAACTTGCAGGCAAATTCAACTCATAAGCAACTCCACCAACCCTTCTTGTAATATGGTAAGAACCTATATAATGAGGACTGAGCTTTCCCTTTTTTCCAAATCTCATGACTCCCTTCATAGGGGAGACATTTAGAAATACCTAATCATCAACCTTAAATTCCAACTCTCTTCTTCTATCATTAGAGTAGGCCTTATGGCGACTTTGGGATATCTTAAGTCGCTCTTTAATGACTTTCACTTTCTCCATCGCCTGACGGACAAGGTCAGGCCCAAACAATCGGGTTTTACCCACTTCATACTAAACAATCCATGGCTAACATATTCTCCCATAAAGATCCTCAAAGAAGTCATCTGGATGCTAGAGTGGTAGCTATTATTATAGTCAAATTCTATTTACGGCAAGTGATCCACCAAACTACCTTTAAAGTCAATCACGCAATCCTTCAACTTGTCCTCTAAGAACTAAATGGTGTGTTTTGTTTGCCCATCCGTTTGAGGGTAAAAGGTAGTACTAAGGTTCACTTGGGTCCCTAAACCCCTTTGGAAAGACCTCCAAAACTGATAAGAGAATCGCGTACCTCTATCGGATATGGTGGATACCTGAGCCCCATGTAAACAAACTATCTCCTGAATGTAGAAATTTGCATAATCGTCTCTCGAGTAATTAGTCTTCACAGGCAGGAAGTAAGATGACTTGGTCATCCTGTCTACAATCACCCAAATGGAGTTGTATTGGTTTTGGGATCTCGGAAGTCCTGTAATAAAGTCATTGTTGATCATCTCCCATTTCCAAAAAGGCAAAGCTATATTCTACAAAGTGCCACCTGGCCTCAAATGTTCCACCTTAATTTGTTGACAGTTCAAACACTTAATGACAAAGTTTGCAACATCCCTTTTCATGTTATTCCACCAGTAAACCTCGTTTAGATCATGATATATTTTAGTAGAGCCAGGATGAACAACATACATGGAAGTATGAGCTTCGTCCAGAATCCTTTCTCACAATCCATCCACATCCAACATATATAACCTACCTTGTTACCTCAAAACCTCATCACCTCCAATTTCAAATGCCATGATATTTTGTTTACCAACATCTTCCTTAATCTGCACCAAAATGAGGTCTATGGTCTGTTTTTCCTTAACCTCAGGACATAGGGATGATTTAGCTACCTCTTGTGCGAACGCCCTACCATCATCGAAATATAGGAGTCGAACACCCAAGTTAACAAGCCGATGAATATCCTTTACCATATTCCTCTTTCCTTCTTCCACATGAGAAAGACTTCCCATGGACAACCTGCTAAGGGCGTCAGCCACCACATTGGCCTTACCCGAATGATGGTGTAGGCTCATGTCGTAATCCTTCAATGATTCCAACTACCGCATCTACTTGAGATTCAAATCTTTTTGAAAGAACACATACTGCAAACTTTTGTAATTAGTAAAGATGTCAACATGCACTCCATAAAGATAGTGACGCCAGATTTTGTGTGCAAATACCACCACCGCTAACTCTAAATCATGAGTGGGATAGTTTTTCTCCTGTACCTTTAACTGTCAAGATACATAAGCTATTAACAAAAACCTTTGTACCCTCTGGAAGGGTCAAAACAGGTACAATAGTTAATATGTTCTTCAATTTTTCAAAACTATTCTCACAAGAGTCATACCACAAGAATTTCACCTTCTTCTGAGTCAATCTGTTAAGTGGACAAGCTATGGATGAAAAACTCTCTACGAATCTCCTGTAATACCCAGCCAAACCCAAGAAGCTCTGGATATTGGTTGGAGTTGTGGGTCTGGGCCATTTTCTCACTGTCTCAACCTTTTAGAGATTAACCTTAATTCCCTTCCAAGAAACAATATGCCCCAGGAAAGCTATAGCACTAAGCCAAAATTCACAATTGGAAAACTTCGCATATAGCTCATGGCCCTTAAGAGTCTGAAGGATGACTCAGAGGTGGTTAGCATGCTCCTCTTCACTCTTAGAGTAAATCAAGATGTCATCAATAAATACTAGGATGAACAGGTCTAGAAACTGATAAAACACCCTATTCATAAGATCCATAAATGCTGCAGGGGCATTAGTCAGCTCGAAGGACATAACTAAGAATTCATAGTGACTATATCTGGTTTGAAAAGTTATTTTAGGAATGTCGTCCTCCCTAACCTTCAATTGATAGTACCCTGAACGAAGGTCTATTTTAGAGAAACATCTGGCACCCTGAAGTTGGTCAAAGAGATCATCAATTCTGGGAAGAAGGTACTTATTCTTAACTGTAACTTTGTTCAGCTAACGGTAATCTATACACATACGAAGGGAGCCGTCTTTATTACGCACAAAGAGTACCGGAGCACCCCATGGAGAGATCTAGGTCAAATAAAGCCTTTGTCAAGATGGTCTTTTAACTACTCTTTTAACTCTTTCAATTCAGAAAGAGTCATTCTGTATGGAAAAATAAAAATAGGTCAGGTGTCTGTCAATAGGTCAATGCCAAAATCTATCTCCCTATCTGGGGATATTCCAGGGAGATCATCAGGAAAGACTTCTAGGAATTCATTAACTACCAGAACAAACTGAAGGGAAGGACTTTTAGTGCTAGAATCTTTGATGCAAACAAAATGATACAAACAACCCTGAGATATGAGCTTACGGGCTTTAAGATAAGATATGAACTTTTCCCTAGATGCAAGAGAATATCCCTCCTACTCTATCACTGGTTTATTAGAAAAGGAGAAAGTGACCTTTCTGGTCTTACAGTCTAATGTAGCATAAAATGAATGAAGCCAATCCATTCCTAGAATAATGTCAAAATTAACTATGTCCAGTTCTACAAGGTCAACCACAGTATCACGAAGAAAATATACACCACACAATTTCTATAAACTCTCCTAGACACAATAGAGTCACCAAAAGGAGTAGAGATGGTGAAAGATTCAGAAATATTTTTGGGCTCAAAACCAAAATTGACTACCACATAAGGGGTCACATAAGACAAGGTAGACCTGGGATCAAGCAACACGTACACATCATGGGAGAAAATTTGTAACATACCCGTCACAACATCTGGTGAAGCCTTTGAGTCCTGGCAGTAGATAATACATACAACCAATTGCAACCTCCTCCACTAGCAGAAACAGTACCCTTAGGCAGAAGAGCTGTGAAAGCTGATTGGGGATTAGCGCCTCCAAAACTCCCTCTAGCTGAGGGTCAATCCCTCTTATAATGACCTAGATGACCAAAAGTATAGCACACAAGCTTGCCGAACTGACACTTTCTTGGGTGTTACTTACTGCAAGAGCCACATTATGGGTATGACTTGTATGGTTGGGATACACTACCTTGGGACTGAGTACCTTGTATCCTTGACCCATTACTGGGCTGGGAATTATAAAATCGCTGATCAACTGGAGTCCTAGGTATCAGGCGCTAACGAAAGACTGTGCATTTCTTCAAAATTTCTTATTAGACTATTTCTCATCCCATTTTCCACCTTGTTGCTGAATGATATTCTGATCTGCACACTTAGCTCTCTTAACCTGCCTTTCTTTTTTCTCTACCTCTGCATGTCTCTTCTTCTCCTCTTCTACCTGTTGTATATACACTGTTATCCTAAATATATCCATATTTTTGTTCAGCATTGCCCCTTACATTCTAACATCAAATCACCGGAGAGACCGGGCCTTCAAATTGCATACCAATTTTGGAGCATAACGGAACAACTGGTGAATTTGAATGCATATTCCTTTATGCTCATTCGTCATTATTTTAGATTAACAAATTCCTCGACCTTGGTCTCCCTCAATTCCTAAGGAAAAAAGTGATCCCAGAAGGCTTCTGGAAACTCCTCTTATACAATAGGTGTGCACCCTCACCCCTTAAATCTTCCCATTACTCTTACCACTGATTGACTACGTCCTTCTACTAATAGGCTACCAATTCTACCCCCTCAATAACACTGGCATGAATGACTAAATATTTTATCCATTTCATCATGAACTCTTGAAGGTCCTTATCTACCTTGGTACTCGTAAAAGTGGGTGGGTTTAGCCTCATGAACTGGCCAACCTAAGTGATTTTAGAAAAAATAGGTATAGAACTTACATCTCCAGATTGACATGATTTGGAAACCACAAGCTGAGCAATCATATGAATGGACTGACAAAATCAACATTCAAAACTTTTCTCTGAGGAGATTGAGTACGATTTACACTGGCCTGAGGAGCTCGACGGGGGCTAGTTCAAACTGGACGAACCCCTGGAGTAGCAGTGAACTCTGGGGTACGGGCTCTGTAAAGGGTCTACATCCCAAGAGTAGGGATGATATCATTAGCATTGGTCCCAACAGGGACAGAGGCCCTAGCAGAGGTATTTTTCTCATTAGATCTACGGGGAGGAATGATAAACTCTGAATTGTATAAATCCAGGAGTTAGGAAATATTCAGACTCTGTAGCATGAACTAGAACAAGAAGAAAAGAGAACAATTTCTAAATTCCTAGTAGCTTCCTCCTTATAAGTGTGGTGCGCTACACAACCATAAAAAGGACTCTAATCGACATGGCTTCGTAGATACCCTGGGAACCTAAATCATGCTCTGATATCAAACTTATCATGACCTGAGCCGAGGCCCTAGCTGTGATGGGCATCCCGAACTATGAAAGATCGAGAGACCTCTTTATATGTAATCATAAGCATAACTAGTACAATATAAAAGTGCAGAAGATAAACCAAAAACATGGAAGTCCCGTAATCAAACTTAAAAACCTCACAATACCATATCAAAAGAAAACTCGAATCCAATAAAAAATAATCTACGAAGCCTCTACTGAACTGAACATACTAGTCTGTCTAAACCGGGACAAAGCCCCCGGTCGGACCATAAAACCAAAAAAGAACCAATACGTGGGAAAGATGCATTCCAAAGTAAGGGAGGTTCACCAACTCTGGATTTCTGGAAACAATCACTGATTCGGTGACCACGAGACTGTGCCTTAAAACCGTACATATAGGGGGTTAGTAATCGAAAGTACTAGTATGTAGAACAATCCAAAATTTATGTGTAATTCATGTAAAATAATTGAGAGCATTCTAAAATTAATGTATCATGATGTAAGTAAAACACATGGGCACAATTCAAAAGCTTCAAAACATTCATATAAACCATAGACTCAACTCTTTTCTTTACTACTGAGCTAGATGGTACACCCTATATTTTTTAAAAGTATCTCATGATCTATATGGGATCCGCTCTTGACTCGGCGGCCAAGCCCCTAACCCAAGTTTTTCGCAAGGGCTGGAGTTTCTGATTCTAATACGCCAAAAGGACAGAAGGAAAACGCATAATCCTTATTTTGGGACATAATAAACCCGCATCGGTAAAACACAATTTCGAGCGATGAGTTGTCTAAACTCGTGCCTTCTTCGGGTAACCATTTAACTCTCTTAAAGCCTATTTTTAGCCTTTTAAAACATGCATCTTACTGAAATCATGATCTGAAGTTTGAAAAGTCTGTAGTTTATTCTGTTCTGAGTCTATCATGGCATTCATCCGTTTTGGTATCATCATACCAAGACTTGCAAGTCATATAAGCCATATCATATTATTTCTTAGTCTTTTCTTCAAAAATATAGGTTATTGGACCACCAAAACATATAATCAATATAAGAGAGTTCTTATTTCAGAACATGTAAAACTCATGCAAAATACTCCCTTTTTAAGTACTTTACATAAGGTGGTCATCTTTTTCATCGAACACATGCAATTTCTCCATTAGGACACAAAAGTGTTTATAACTTAAAAAAACACCCTTTCATTGGGTTATAATGTAATGCAAATCCACAATTGATAGTGAAACATTTAAACTCAAGCTTTTAACCATTCGTATAAACAACCACAACATGTTAAGACAATGCATTTCAGAACGAGAGAGGAAATTTCGTAAATCATATTGTCATATAATTTCTCAAAACTTGTAACATTCATACACATTAATATAATTCAAGTTTAGGAAAACCCCCATAGTTTAAATAAGATTTCATCATAAAATGGGGTTCCCAATGCATGTTCTTTAACAATTTAAAAACTCATAATGCATACATACGTATATACTCTATAGCTTATAAAAATGTTAAATCTTATGTCCATGAAATTTAGAATAGTCCCTCGTACCTCAATAGCAAAAAAAACATAGAGAAATTTGACCCCTTTGACTATTAAAATTCTCAAGCCCTAGGTGTTTTCTTCCTTCTAACTTATGGAATGAAACTTAGGGATCTCACAGAGGCAATAATACACTTTGGGGATGTCTTAAATCTTGGGGAATAGTTTAAAGAGGAAAAGACTTAAAAGTCCCTCTAAGACATTTGAAAATAACCACGGTTTACTCAGCCTTCACGATGGGGGGGTTATCACACGAGCTACCCTCCGCAGTACTGAACACATCGCGAGGACAAGCCTCCTCGGTGTGGTACCCATCACAGATAAATGGAAATGTGCAATGATAGTGTCTTCTAATAGAGAATGTCATGGGTATAACATAATGAAAAGATTTGTTGCTTAAACTTGGAACATTGTGGCTACTCCATAGGTATACCTTCATGAAGATGGGTATGTTATTGTTAAATTCAACTCGTTGGAGGATCTACGGGAAATTCTTTATGCTGGTCCATATACATTAAATTATCGACCTGTGATTTTGAAACCATGGACAACAGATTTTGATTTTAATGAGGAATTTCCCATTTGGATTCCGATCTGGGTTAAACTTTCCAAGTTGCTTATGAACTGTTGGGGTGTTAACTCCCTTAGTAGAATTGCTAGCTCAATTGTGAAACCTATATTTGCTGATGAATGTATGGCCAAACGGACTAGAGTGTATTATGCTCGCATGCTCATTGTAGTGTATATGACTAAAAAGTTGCCAGACGAAGTTACAATAGCTGATCCTAATGATAAAGTGACCACACAATCAATAATATATGAAGGGAGACCAACATATTATGAACAATATCAGTTGATTGATCACAAATATGCTCTTGCTCCAGAACCTAAAGCGACACCTAAGCCTAGATGGAGAGAAGGGTATGGTGGACCTCGAGTTGTAAAGGCATGGATTTACAAGGGCCTATTTCCACCCCTATGATTAGTAACGACAATCAGGAGTATGAAGATCAACAGTTGGGAGTCACAACTTTGCAGGTGAAGGGGATTCTGCTAGTAATTAGCTTACTGGTACCATTCTCCATGTATAGAGTTAGCCAATCCGAAGTTCCACTATAAATAGAGATATTGGTCAAGTGGAGGAGTTGAAAGTACCTTTCCAAATAATGAAGCTATGGAATTGAACATGACCAATTTCCCTTGGTTAAGTGCAGTTAGAACTACTAAGAAATGTGTTAGTGGTAAGCAGAGAAATGGAGACACAAAAGTCAGAGTGTCCCCTGATAAAGAGAAGTTTCATTCTGCATGAGCTAGTTATTTTGGAATATTCATGGTGAAAATAAGAGGTACAAGCAAAAGGAAATAAAGAAGTTTAATAGGAATAAGCATATTAAATTAGCTAGTTTGATAGAAACAAGGGTAAAACAATAAAAATCATCTAGTATTCTGAATCAAATAGTTCCTGGTTGGGGCTCAATAAATAATTATAATGCTGCTAATAGTGGACAGATTTGGGTAATTAATGATACTAATTGTTGTGTTGTGACCACTTTGAGACAAGAAGATCAGGTTATCCATTGTAAAGTCCATCAAGATACTAATATCGAGGGTATCCTAACAGTTGTCTATGGATTCAACACCCTAGAACAAAAAAAAATCTTTTTGGGGTTATCTAACACAAATAACTCATATTGTACATGGCCACTAGCTGATATGTGGAGACTTTAATGCCTTACTAGACGCTAAAGATAGACTGAGTGGGGCATCTAGTACAGTTTGCTGAGATAAAAGATTTTGCTGGATGTGTACAGGATTTATTAGTTGTGTTGAACACAAAGAATTCTTAAATATAGTGACTGAGCAATGGATATATCGACCGACTGTTGGGGCTATGAAGAATGTTTCGATCAAATTGCAGAATCTCAAACACAGACTCAAAAAGCTGAACAACGAGGAGTTTAAAAATGTGGTGTAAAGAATAGAGCTGGCTGGAACTGAGTTAGCTACCTTACAAATACAGGTGAGGATGCATTGGACTAATTCTTTGAAAGAGAAGGAAAAAATTATCATGCAACAAATTGAAAAATAGTCACTCTTAGAAGAGAGCACTTTAGCAGAAAGAAAGAGCTAAGTGGAATAAGTTGCGGGATTGTGATTATAAATAATTTGCTGCAGTTTTCAAAGAAAAAACTCAAAAGAAAAACACCAACTCTCTTACTGCTTTAGCTGGGAAAATTTTAGCAGATAAAGAAGAGATTAAGGAATAAACAGTACATTTCTACAAAGGCTTAATAGGCACAACAACATCTAGTTTGCCAACTGTCAGCAAAGTGGCTATGCAGAGAGGCCCTTTGCTAACTCATCAACAAAAGTTGTGGCTTAATACCCCTATTACTGCTGCTGCTGAGGATCTTTCTAGCCTTAGGGAAATTGGAGATAATAAATCCCCGAGAGTTGATGGGTACAATACTGTCTTTTTCGAGAAAGCTTGGGAAATAGTTCAAAATGAAACCATTGTGGCAGTCCTGGAATTTTTTCATATAGGTAAACTATATAAACCAATGAACTCCACCTCCAATACCTTAGTTCCTAAGAATGTAATCCTATCACAATCAAGAAGTATATACCTATAGCAGTGACAGCGCACACGCAAGTGTATGTGGTCTTATCAAGTAGTAAAGTGACCTTCAAGAAGCCAAGTATCGATCCCACAGAGACTTGATTCAACAATAATTCGATTTTAGTTCACAATTTAGATTAAGTTGGTGCAAGAGTAACCAAAAGAAAGTTTGGAAATTTATAACTAAAGAAAACAATGCGTAAAGTAAAGATCTAGAAATAGTCAATAGGAGAAAACCCAGGGTTAAAGCACTATCGGCAATCATACTATGTTGTTGAATTTCATTAGTTAAATTGATTATCTTGGTTGTTGATTCGTAGGGTTAATTGCATTATTATGGTTTACCAACCTCTAATTCTTTACCTAAGTTGAACCTTACACCTACGTTATTGAGCGGGGATGTAATAGTTCAATTCAGTTCATTAAGCTATCATCCTATGTGTGAATCAAGTAAGGTATCTAAGTACATCTCTGTCCTAGACACTAATTCGAATTCCTTATTTCATAAAGGAACACAAACCATACGTTGTTCATCTCCATGTTCTATCCCCTATTCCCTCTCCTGAGATCAAAAGGTAGACAATTGATGTATTCTAAGGGTCGTAAATCCTTAAAATAGTTTAATCAAAGATGAACACACAACCAATAATGATAAGAAAACTAACCGAACTTGATTCAAAACAATAGTACTCATGTATTTGGATTTAACCCCGAAAAAAGGTGTTTAGCCACGCATAGTCATAATCGTAATTACAAAGTTATAATTAATGACGAAAACATGTATGAACTAAATAAAAATAATAAGAACCTAAGTATGAAGTTGTAGCAGCCCCTTTTAATGCTCCAATACGTTCCCCTATGAATAATAACAAGTACAAAGATGTATTTATAATGGACAACAAGTCCCAAGCCGTCTAGGATTCAATATGCACTCTTTGGCTGTGTATGAAGTGGACCTCGCGACGCGAGATTGGGAGTCGTCTGTGGAAGTCGCGACGTAAGATTGGGAGTCGTCTGTGGAAGTCGTCACGAGATAAGGAGACGTGTGTAGTAGTCGTGTCGCAAGCCTTGGAGACGTGTGCAGAAGTCCCGTTGCGAGCTCATCGCGAAACCTTTCTAGAAATTGCATATTGAAATTTGATTAAGTGTTGAGCGTTCCTCCTTCTACCCAAGTCTTTGTGGTGTCTTTCCAATGGTTTTCCAGCCTTCAAATTTTCTATATATCATCATATTAAGCTCATAAAACATCCTACAAGAACACATCATACAAATTAGATGTTCAAACAACACAATATCCATCACGACGAATCAAGAATAAGAGCTAAGACTAGGCAAATTTCCATGATCTTCCACTTCATGTTTTGACTCTTTACTTGGATCACTTGAAATTTGTACACTATCAACAAGTTGTTCCACATATAATAACACCATGAAAATCATTTAGAACATATTAATCACAATAGAATCCAACAAAAGAGACTGTACAAGTAACTAGCTCAAGCTAATAACACTAGTTTCATCGACTGAACTCTAAGTGATCAAATTAAACCCAAACTTGTTTGGAATACACTTTGCACATTGTAATGACACACATTATCACCTATATACTTATCTATATTTAAAACCTTAATCCCTCAAGTTATCCTCAAAACAAGGTGAAATAAGTTGGAATAGTAACACTAGAGTGCATAAATACACCCAACATCACCACTTCACACTTAAAGCCTTGTTCATCCTCGAACAATTCTTAACTATAAGCATCATGAGCTGAAGAGACTCCACACTTCTACTAAATGCAAGATACTCATGCTAGTACTACAATGACTACATGGAACACAAGTTTCTCTGTGAAGCATGTCATATACACAAGTTAAAGCTCATGAACACTACTCTAAAACATCCTAGCCTCAAGGATTGACTCACCTAAATGGAAAACTCATGCCTATCATTCAATCAAGAACATAATATCAATCACCCACATTCAACAAACATGTGCCCCTCACAATATGAGAGTTGTTTTGCGAAAATTTTGACTTTTAGAGCCGCCACTTAATTTATTTGAAAAGAAATTAAGAAAACCTTTGAAAGTTACTTAAATGATCCAAAAAAGAAAAATCACTTAAGTTTTGAAATTCTAGGTAAGCGGTTCTCATTAACATTTTAGAAAGGTTTTTAAGGCACCTAAAATGTTTGCTGACTTGCGGTTATTTGGACTGTTTGAAAAAGATTTTTCTTTGACTAACTTTGAAAAAGAAAAGTTGGTTTTTAAAAAGAAAGTGATTTAAGAAAAAACTTATATAAAATCAATTTTGACGACTTAGCAGGGAATTTAACCAAGTCTAAGAAAATAAATAGCAAATAAGCATAGAAAAGGGGTAGGGAAAATTATGAGATTTAGGCTTTTAGGCCCAAATCAATAAAATCTGTCTTAATCTAACTTGGGTTTTTGGCCCATCATCGCCTGTCCTAATCTAAATGTTGGATTTTCGGCCTACAACCTATCATAAGCTAGTTTTTGGACCTTTGAGGCCCAAAATCTGCCTCACATGTATTAAAATACAACTTTGGCTTTGACGCCCAAATAAATGAATAAATAAATGACTAAATGAATAAATAAAAAGAAGACAATAATAAAAATCAAGACTTTTCAAGTATTTTAGTGACCTCATCAATGGGTTTTGACCCATTTTCCTTCTTCGTCTATCTTCAAGCACCCGCACGCCATGTAGTTGATCTTGAGTTTAAACTTTGGACTTGACACGAAGAGGTGAGCCTCCTTGGCCTATTACGAAATGCAAGAGGAGAGGAGTCCATTTGGACTCGACATATTTCTTGCATGCAAAGAAAGGATAAGGAAATTAATATACGTTTAAGGCATAATAGTTAAATATTTCAAAGCAAAAGAAATTATCAAGAATCAATTTTTGAATTACCATGATATACACACTTGCACACGTATAACAAGAGTGAGATTCAATAGATAAAATGCAAAGCAAAGACATCCACTTGCATGTCTCATGATTTATGTTCATATTAATAATGAATAAAGGTAAAAGGAAGAAGACCATATTCAATGAATTAAAACAACATAAGCTTGCGAAAGTAAAGGGATGAGACAACGAACAATACTCATGACTTCTAAAATTGAACAAACATATACACTAATCCATATAACAAAAGAAAATAAAGGTTAGCTTTTCAAGAAAGAGAATCTTTAAATTTCAATTAAGGCGACATTAATAAAAATTCATACATCTAAATTACAACTAATATTTTATGAAAAAATGTGTAACAGCCTATGATTTATCTTTCTAAGACATCGTTGATTCTCTTTTGATATTATGAATCAAGGAGAGACACAAATCAACTCTTTACACTCACAAAGAGCACATATGACAATCCAAAGGGAGTAAGAAAATTAGAATAAAAGTTTAGCATTTCTAAAAGTGAAATATCGTTTCACAATCATACTATGCATAACTAAAAAATATCTAAATAATTCTATTTAGCCACAAAAATCCAAACTTTCTCATCATTTTGAAAAATTTGAAAACATGTAAAAAAAAAAAGGAGGAATAAACATCGTGGATGGAAAATAAAGCTAGCACTTCATCTCTTATATGAGGATTTTGGAAATCCCTTGAAATAAGTAGCAAGCAAATGACAAATTCTTGACTTAATCAATTGCTATTTTTACTAAGGCGAAACACACAATAGTAACTATTTTTTCAACATAAAAAAAATAACTTTACATGCTAATAACAAACATATCCGCTAACAATGAATTTAAACATGGCATGAATACGTCTTTTGAGCAAAGATCAAAACTTTATACAAAATAATTAAAGAATAAAGCTAAAAGACAAAACAATCAATATTAACTATTCTTTTCAACATAAAGGAAAAAACTTTACATGCTAAAACAAACATATCCACCAACGATGAGTTTAGTCAAGACATGAGTACATCTTTTAAGCAAGGATTGAAACTTTATCTATAATAATCAAAGAATAAAGTCAAAAAGGAGAAACAATCAATATTGACTATTCTTTTCAACATAAAAAAAATAACTTTACATGCTAAAATAAATATATTCGCCAACAATGAATTTAAACAAAGCACAAGTACATCTTTTAAGTAAATATTAAAACTTTATCTATAATAATCAAAGAATAAAGTCAAAAAGGAGAAACAATCAATATTAACTATTCTTTTCAACATAAAGGAAACAAATTTACATGCTAAAACAAATATATCTGCCAACAATGAATTTAAACAAAGCATAAGTACATCTTTTAAGCAAAGATTGAAACTTTATCGATAATAATCAAAGAATAAAGTTAAAAAGGCATGTACAATTATTGCTAGCTCATTTTTATATCATGAACATGAAAATAACTACAATATTGATACCACAACGTCCTATGGCCTTCAAGGTCGTCTACAACAAACAATCCCAGCAAACAAAATTACAACTACGAACTACGAAGAAGAAAAATAATTTTCAACTGTTTTCTCAAAAGCTTTTCAATTATTTGAGGCTTTGAGACTTGGTATTTCTACCAAAATAATGATAGTATTTATAGGAAAGAATGGGACTTCCATTCTTTTCATCCACTAATGTGGTAGAAAAGACATTTAGGGGTATTTTTAGAATTTTAAAAATTAAAGATAAGGTGAGGTGGAAGATTAAGTGGGGGAAATTGTACAATATAGTATAATTTCAGAATTTTAAAATTGGGAAAGGACAAAGTTGGGGGGAAATAGTACAATGTAGTATAATTTAAACTTATTTTTTGATGCGAATGGGGTAGAATTTATGAGAGTTTTTGAGAATTTTGGGGTTATTTAAAATATAACCTCAATTGGGACTTAAAATATAGCCACATTTATTTAATTTTGACCAAATTAAAAATCAATTGACGGATTGCATTGCAATTATGACCAATTTAATTTCAATTATGGCGAAATCTAATAGATTTGCTAAATTAAATTGAAATTCGGTACGAATTAATACTTCTTTTAATCCCGAGCTTCTTGATTTAATAAAATCAAATGCATATTTATCCAAATAAATTATTTTGATAATAAATTATATTAAAATTAAGATTTTAATTATTATATTTATTTTCAAAATAATTCTTAATTAAAATCCAATATTTCATATAATAAATATTCAAGTAATCAAATTATATAATATCGTATAATTGAACACAATAATATATAATCACTACTTAAAATAAAAAAACCACGCTCAAAAAATATTTTGAATTATTTTTATTCGGATGAAATAAATATTTCAATTTTATTAAAAACCAAAAAAACTTAGGATTAAATTTAGTCGTGGAGGGCAAAAATTA
Source organism: Capsicum annuum (assembly GCF_002878395.1). Taxonomy (NCBI): domain Eukaryota; kingdom Viridiplantae; phylum Streptophyta; class Magnoliopsida; order Solanales; family Solanaceae; genus Capsicum; species Capsicum annuum. The sequence continues at coordinate 184,491,972 of NC_061117.1, read as the reverse complement.
GGTGTCAGCAACTTCCCCTCCCTTTGGATAGGGTTGATGCAAGTAACCCTGGGCAAAGGAGGTTGACGTTCCTAATTTTTGTTCGATCACAAATTCAAATCTGAAAGAGGTTGGCTTTTGCACGAGCTTCATAGAGTTATGGCTGGACCTTGGTATCAGGTTTCCTATATATCTCAAGTTACATGAAAATTTGGGCCACTTGTAGTTCATAAAGCTTAATTTAGAGCACGGTTTTCAAAAGATTCACCTGCTATCTCGGTTTTGAAGTTTTTGGTAAAACCTAAAAGTCAAAAAATTAAGGGATTTGGGGGGGGAGGGGTGGGAGTATGGAATATAGTCGAGTTTTCAAAAAAGAGCCCATCCTACATATCCCCACGACTCAGGGAATCAGACTGCTTGTAGTTTAACTCGATTGATAGAAAAGATAATCTTTTATTTCAGACGATCTTTGGCTCGGGATAAGTGACAAGTTGTTCAAGTTATGAAAAAAGAGGTTTGTAAACTCTTAACTATGAATGTGGAGCTCTTAACATCCATAGGTAAGAATTTACCTTAACATAATTTTCAAAACTCTAGGTGTACTGTCACTCAAATTTGAAAGAATGAGAAGTTTACCTTTAGTATGAGCTTAGAAATATCCCAAAGGCGAAGCTGAAACCAGAATATCCCAAAATTCTCACATGTATTCTAATAGGGTGTGGTTGAATGGTGGTGGTGATCATCCTTTAGCTCGCGTCCAAAGAGTTTGACATCCCTCTTTAGACTATGTCCTGTTTTGCTGCTAAGAAAGAGTTCCACGTTGTGTTGCGTTCTATCCGAAGTCGTCCGTACCTGTGGTTTTGATTTGAGATTTTCATCCTCTCGGATGCTCTTGACAATGTTTCAAATAAAAGGGTTAGTGCTAAACATAATTCACGAAAGAGGTATGAAGTCTTTTACCATATCTCCACGTGGGTTGTCACCTAAAAAGCGAAGTCATTATTTTGTATACCTATTTGGAAGGAAAGAACTTGTGACAACAGACATAATAAACCTCTTTGTTGTTGCATACGTATCTCATTTGTCGGTTGAATATGTCTTCAAAGTGGGGTGACCCTTTTGGACACTGACAACACTTTATGTAGAACGGTCCCTGCAACCGTGTAATCTTATGTTAAGGTACCAACCATTTGGCCACCTATAATAATGGTTGTATGATAACCTCTTTGGTTATTGCCAATATTCTTTGCATATGATCTTAAGTAAGTCTTATGCATCTTTTGTATCGATATGACTTATAGATTTCCCTTAAATTATCAATCTTTGGATAATCTCTCATATTATTTGATGTTGGATATGAGGTAACTTACAAATATCCTTTGAATTGCTAGCTTCTAGGTGATCATGCATATTATCCGACCTTGGATAAGAGATAGCTTACAGGTATCCCTCCAATCGCTATCTCTCAGGTGTTCCTGCACATCATCAGACCTTGGATACAATTTACTTATAGATATCTCTTAAATTGCTAGTCTTTGGGTAATCCTGCACATAATTGATCTTGGATATGATGCAACTTATAGAGAACCCTTGGACTTATCAATTTGATAATCTTGCATATTCTCTGGTAAAGATTTAATTACGACTTATGGATAACCTTCGGACTACTAATTTTTGGGTAACCTTGCACATAATCCGGTTAGGATATCGTTGTGGCTTATGGATGACCTATGTGCTATCAACTCATAGGTAATCTTGTACGCTATCCTATTTCAAATAATATGACTTATAGATGACCCTCAAATTGTCAATTTCTAAGAAATCTCATATATCACTCGTCTTTATATAGAGACTTAAATGTATCCCTTCAAATCGCGTGCTCTTGATGCATTTAGATGCTGATTCATAAAATAATGAGATACCCCCGACGCCAGCTTTTGTATCTCGTATATCAATAGGTATTAAATTTTGATTATATCCTCGATACTAGCATTTGTGTCTCATGTGTCAATCGATATTAGATGTTGATGATATCCTCGACACCAACATTTGTGTCTCATGTGTCAAGAGATATTAGATGATGATAATATCCTTGATGCACTATTTATGTCTTGCGTGTCAACAGATATTGCATGCTGATGATATTTTCGACACCAACATTTGTGTCTTACGTGTCAACAGATATTGAATGCTAATTATATCTTCGATTCTAATATTTGTGTCTCGCGTATCAACAAATATGAAATACTGATGATATCCTCGACTCTAGAATTTGTGTCTCGCGTGTCAACAAATATTGAATGCTGATGACATCCTCGGCGCCAGCATTTGTGTCTCACTTATCAATATATATTGAATACCAATGATATCCTCGACGCCAGTATTTGTGTCTCACGTGTTAATAGATATAAAATGCTAATGATATGCTTGATGCTAGTATTTATGTCTCGTGTGTCAACAGATATTGAATGCCGATGATATCCTCGACGCCAGCGTTTGTGTCTCGCGTGTCAACAAATATTAAATGTTGATAATCCTTTGTGTAATGACCTTTTTGGCAATAAAAATGATTTCACCTATGTCCATTTGTTTGCATTTTTTCTTTCCATATGTACCTGCACTCAATGTAGACAATTAGTAGACACAATGCCGCTCTCACTGGCGACCTCAGTCAAATTTGCAGAAGTTTAAATGTCTTATACTCGACATCATACTCTGTATGGTTTAATCCGCTATTCATCTTTGTTCAAAGAAGTATTTAAATAGCAGACCCACTAGATATAAATAAATGGGTAAAATCCCTTTTTAAGGTCACTCAAATACCATTCTTTTCACTTTAATGAATTTTGAGGAAGAATTTTCACTCTTCTTCCTATTGAGTGATCCTTTTGATTGTTGTACTTACAGTGCTGACTCCTTTAAATGTACCTGTACTTTAAAGTAAATATTTAATAGACACAAAGGCCCTTATGCTAGCGATTGCTTTTTATCTAAATAATTCTTAATACAATATTCATAAAGAAGATAAGATGCCTTTGTTTGTCCTTCATAGACAATTTAAAAGGACCTCGATAAATGGGTATTAAACTCGTCTTTGGGGTTACCCAAAAATTCCGTTCTTGGGCATTATGTGCTTTGGTGTGGCTCGCAACCCATTTGGAGATTTTTTTGAAAAAGATTTTTATTTTTGTGTATGATTCCTGCATCCATAGAAAAGTGATTAGTTTTTTTTTTAATCAAACTACTCCGTGTTGACCTTCTTCGATCTTGGTTTTCTCCTCACCATTTTTTGGGTGCTCCGTCATGTTGGGACCTCCACCCTTACTCTTCATTCCAATAAATGTCTAGTCAATTACTAAATAAAAAATTTGTAGTTATGTAATGACCCGAGAATACCCCTTAGTCATCACATGATGCCTACAGTCCCGAGGGACCATAAGCTAACCCATGAGATGGTACCTATCGTGAGCACTGAATAATAATATCATAATTTTGAAAAAAACAACTTAAATCAATACTGAAGTATGAATCTATAAAGAAACTGTCTGCATCTAATAATGTACTGATAAACTGATATGTTAACTAAAAATTTGAATACTGGATAACTGACTTTAATAACTGAAAGCCTCTAAAACTAAATGACTAAATATAAGTTGATGGGACAATCACCAACTAACTCTGCTAACTACTGAAAAAGAGATATAAAGTAAAATAATCTGTCCTCGAATGATGAGGACTCACCACTACTACTGTATTACTGATAGACTGAGGAGTGAGGTCTAAGCACAGTTCGGGAACTGAGCGTCAGCACCTATTATATAATGCATCATAGCGCCAAAGAAAGGTATGTGATCAATACTTTGAATGTACTGGTATGCTAAATGAGATAGGCTGACATACAAGGTTTCATGAATAGGAATAATAAACTATCTGAATATACATGTAAAGCATGGGATACTGAATAGAGAACATGAAATCTATAGGCACTAGAGATATATGAAGTATCTAAATACTGTGTATGCATGAGAATCTGTAAATACTAAAAATATGTGAAAATCTGTAGACACTGAGGATTCATGACCAAGCATATAACATGAACTGAGTAAATCTGTAAACTTACATATTGAAAAAAATATTGATATTTGTATGCTTTGGTCAAATAACACTAAGGATGCATATCTGAGTTGAGACTGTAATTGAGACTATATCTGAGATAGTGGGAGGTATCATCTAACCGACATGCCCCAATCTGAGCTAATCAGGGTCCAACCTGTGACCCCCGTTGGAAGGGATTTAATACCATTCCACGGGTACTAACGATGGTTATGGGGATCCACTAAAATGATACAATGTCCAAAGGACTAAGGGTGTCAAGCCTGAACTAACGGGTGACCCCTGCGAGATAGTCAAGCCTAATCTGACGGGTGACTACTCATATCCTATGCTGACTATGTGTTCTGGAGTATAGGAACTGCTACTAACGACTTTGCCTATTTGGCGGAGAAGCCGACATCCCTACACTCACTCAGTGCTAAATCCTACTCCTAACTGAAGGACTCTGAAATACTAGACTGTTCTGAGTTCATCTGACTGGTAACTGAATATTTTGATAATGCTCATAGTATGTTCTGAAGATCATTCTATAATGTACTGAGACTAGACTGCATAAACAACTATGGTTTTTGGGTTTTCAATACCCCCGGGACTTAAAACAACAATAGTAAAATGACACTAAAGCTTGGGGAATAAAGCATGAAGACTTTTATTAAATCAATCACTCTTGTAGGCATTTTATCAAACACTTGTAGTTCGTGGTTTAAAACAATCATAGGAATGTCATGTAACTTATAAAAATAGCATGAATTCAACATAATAGTACAAAATCATGGTTTAATTCAATAAATAAAAATATTAAAACATGGAGAACTGAATAATAACAAAAATTTCATGGTAACATGGTATAAAATCAATAGTACATGGAGATTCGTGGATGAAATCATAATTTAAAACATAATAACTTGAAAGGATTATAACTTGGTCATTAAAATGGGCTACTTGGGCTCCACGGATGAAAGGAATCCATGGATGAGCATTTAACATACCTAGGATTAGGGGTGTACATAGGTCAGGTTGGTTTAGATTTTTATTAAAAAACAAACAAACCAATCATGTCGGTTTATTAAAACTATAAACCAAATCAAACCAACATAAATTTGGTTTTGTCGATTTAGGTTTTAGTCGGTTCTTTTGGTTTTTTCGGTTTTCTTTTTTATAATCTTTAGTTTTTACAATTATATTGAGATTGAAGACTAGATCAAATATGTTTTCACTCATCTACTAATGAAAACCACAATTATGAAAATATGAGGAGCCGAAAACTCTCTTGAAATTAAAAAGTAAGATGAGGAGTGAAAAGTTTAGGTTTTAAGTTTATATTAGATTTTGGATCATTTAATTAGCAATTAATGGACAAATATTACAACTTAAAGACCCAAATCTGAATATATATCTACATCTATTTTCTAAATATTGAAAATTCATAAAATTAATTGAAAAAGTATTTAAAAATTAGATTATAATTAAAATTTTTTGTATAAAAAGTTGACACTATATATATATATATATATATGTATGTATATATATTATGTCAGTTTAACTTTTTTTTGGTTAACACCAAACCAAACCAAGAATCGTCAGTTTTTATTTTCTAACGCCAAACCAACCAAACCAAATCATAAGTCAGGTTTTTTTCTCGGTTTGGTTTGGTTCGTCGGTTCGGTTTGATTTGTACACCCCTACCTGGGATAGTGAATTTCTTGAAGTTCTGGGTGAGTTCTTGTGGATTGGCCTTGAATTTGAGAGATAGGGTTCTTAGTTTTGAAAATAAAATCTTTGATTGTGAGAGGAATTGAAATAATAATGACTACCTAGGGCGTTTAGGGGTTAAATTTTGCGTTTTAGGTTAATTAGGGCCGTGGAAAAAGACCCAAATACCCCTGAACAAATTTAAAAACGGAAGCTAAAAACTGAAGATCTCAATTTTTGGCCTTAGCGAGACGTGCCACTATCACGCCAATCCACTGGAAAAGGGATAATTGGGATCATGACAAACACCGCAATGCGGAGCTACCGTGGTAAGCCTTTGGAATGCCAATTTTGCCACCTCCGCGACGCGCCTCAATCGCGAAGGCACACTAGAAATTTGTCTACCCAGCAATGCGCCAACATTGCAGAGTCACACTAAAAATTGACAATTGCTATTTACACGGGCTCTGTGATGCGTTGATGATTAAAATGATGGGGTCTAACGACTGAAACTTAAAATTGCCATAACTTCTTATCCGGTTATCGGATTTGGGCGAATTTTATATCGTTGGAAAGCTAATTAAATTTTCTATGCAAAAGCAGACTCTAAACTCAAAATACTGAGTATTTCAAAAATTTTGTATATGAATACTCATGTATTGGGACTTATAATATGCTTGGAAAATACGGAGTGTTACAATATCTCCCCTTTGGGATCATTCGTCCTCGAATGAAATTTGTTAAGTTGAGGAAAACTGCTGGACTGAGCTTACACACTGAATATGAATATTTGATGCATGGGAGTACATGAATGAACTGATTTGTAAGTGCATGACTGACATGAACATGATATGCAACTGAAACTGAGTAGGACAGGCAAAAATCTTAAGAGATTAGTACCTTATACGGAATCTGAATTCGCAGAGAAAAGATGAGGGTACTTGGTCAGCATATCTTCCTCTGCTTCCTAAGTGGCTCCCTTAATGGACTGATTCTGCCAAAGAACTTTGATTATTGGAACTTCTTTTTTCCTTAGTCTACGAACTTGATGATCAAGAACTTCGACTGGGATTTCCTCAAAGGAAAGATTGTTCTGAATATATACACTTTCTAAGGGAACCACTACAGCTGGATCACCAATATACTTTTTTAACAATGAGACATGGAACACTGGGTGCACTAAAGCTAGATCTGATGTCAACTTAAGCTCGTAAGCCACCTTTTCAAAATGATTGAGAATTATGAAGGGACCGACATATCAGGGACTGAGTTTTTCTTTCTTGACGAATCTCTTCACTCATTTCATGGGAGAGATTTTTAAGTACACAAAATCATTGACCTCAAACTTGAGATCTTTTCTCCTCATATCTGCATATGATTTCTGTCGACTCTGGGCTGCTCTAAGCCTTTCTCTGATCAACTGAACCTTCTTTAAAGCATCAAACAACAAGTTAGACCCTTATACTACGACCTCACCTACTTCAAACCAACCAATTTGAGATCTACATCTCCTACCATAGAGAGCCTTAAATGGAGCTATACGGATACTGAAATGATAGTTGTTATTGTATGCGAATTCAATCAAAGGAAAATGGTCATCCTAAGTACCCTTGAAATCAACAACGCATGCTCTCAGCATATATTTTAGAGTTCGAATGGTCCTTTCTACTTGACCGTCTGTTTGAGGGTGAAAAGTTGTACTGAGGTGGACTTGTGTACCAAGACTCTTTTGGAATGCCTTCCAGAAGTGAGAGTTAAACTGGGTACCTTTATTTGAGATGATAGATAAGGAAACACCGTGAAACCTAATCAACTCTTAGAGATAGAGTTTGGCATAGTCCTCAGCTGAGTAAGAGGTATAGACCAGTAAGAAATGGTCTGATTTGGTCATTCTATCTACAACCCAAATAAAATCATGTTGATAATGGGTATGCGACAAATCTATCAATAAATCCATGTTCAATTCCTCCTACTTCCAAGTAGGAATACTGAACTCCTGCATGGACCCACTAGGCTTCTGATGCTTAATCTTAACTTGCTGGCATGTAAAGCACTTAACTATAAATTCTGCAATATCTCTCTTTATCCCACTCCACCAATAAATTTCCTTCAAACTATGTTACATCTTAGTAGCTCCTAGATGAATAAAGTAGTGTGCATCATGCACTTTTGTAAAAATTTATTGCCTCAAATCATCTACACCAGGCACGCATAACCGATCTTAACAACGTAGCACACCATATTTCCCTTGGGAGAAAACGTTCACTTTCTGATCTTTGACAAATTCTTTTAACATCACAAGATTGGGATATCTATGTTACTATTCCTTCACCTCAGAAACTAGAGATCATTCTGAGCTACTTTGCACCCATACACTACCTTCTATTGAAACAACAAAGAGGATACCTAGTCGGGTAAGTTGATAAGCTTCCTGAGCTAACTTATTCTTACCACCTCAACATGAGAAACACTACCCATAGACAAGCTACTAAAACCATCAGCCACTACATTGACCTTGATCGGATGATATAGAACACTCATGTCATAATCTTTCAATAACTCTAACTACCTTCTCTGATACAAATTCAAATCTTTTTGAGAAAAGACATACTGAAGGCTTTTGTGATCTGTGAACATATCTAAGTGCACCCCATATAAGTAATGTCTCTAAATCTTTAAGGCTAGAAACTACAACTGCTAGCTTAAGATCATGAGTTGGATAATTCTTGTCATAGGGTTTAAGCTGTCTGGAGGTGTAGGCTATGAACTTACCTTTTTGGATGAGGAAATAGCCCAAACCTAGGGTTTAAGCTGTCTGGAGGTGTAGGCTATGACCTTACCTTTTTGGATGAGGAAATAGCCCAAACCTACTATGGATGCATCATAGTACAATAAAAAACCATCTGCACTATCTGGTTGAGTAAGAACTGAGGCTGAGGTGAGTGGAGTCTTCAACTCCTTAAAACTCTTCTCGAAGGAATCTGACCACTGAAACTTAACTTTTTTCTGAGTCAATATGGACATAGGGGATGCAATAGAAGAAAACCCTTTGAACAAACCAACGGTAATAGCCAGCTAAACCTTAGAAACTCTTGATGTTTGATGGAGAGATAGGTCTAGGCTAGTTTCTCACCGCCTTGATCTTTTGAGAATCAAATCTAATGCCACCACTGGAAATGATATGGCCAAGGAAATCTACTGATCGTAGCTAAAATTCATACTTACTAAATTTAGCGAACAACTGATAAGCTTAAAGAGTCTGAAGTACTATTCTGTAGTGGTCTGCATGATCATTTTTGCTACAAAAGTAAACAAGAATGTCATCAATGAAGAATATGGTGAACATGTCCAAGTACTTCTTGAACACTCGGTTCATCAACTCTATGAAGGATGTTGGGGTATTCGTGAGACCAAAGGAGATGACTATAAATTTGAAGTGACTATACCGAGTTTGGAAAGCTGTTTTTGCAATGTCATATTCCCTGACCCTGAGCTGATGATAGAATGATCTGAGGTCTATCTTAGTAAAGTAACTGGCACCCTGAAGTTGGTCAAATAAGTCATGGATTCTAGGAAGTGGATATTTATTCTTGACTGCGAATTTGTTCAATTGATGGTAGTCTGTACATATCTGAGAGAACCATCTTTCTTACGCATGAATAGAATAGGTGCACCCTGCGAGAAGACATTATGTCTGATGAATCCCTTATCTAGGAGATCCTTTAACTATTCTTTTAACTCATTCAATTTGGCTGGAGCCATTCTGTATAGCGGAATAGATATGGGCTGAGTATCTAGAAAAAGGTCTATGCTGAAGTTGATTTCCCTTTCGGGTGGAACTCTGGGCAGAGCTTCAGGAAATACATCTAAGAATTCATTTACAACTTGAACTGAATCAAGATTTGAAGTTTTAGAGTTAGAGTCTTTGACTCGCACAAGATGGTAGACACATTCTTTGGATATCATTCTTTTGGCTCTAAGGTATGAAATCAAATGGCCCCTAAGAGCTGTGGTACTACCCCTCCATTCAAGGACTGGTTCATTTGGGAACTGAAAATGAACTATTCTGTTTCTACAATCAATTGAGTCATAGCATGAGTGGAGCCAATCCATGCCAAGAATGATGTCAAAATCTATTATATCTAACTCTACGAGATCAGCTGAGGTAACTTTTTAAGATATTGTAACTGGACAGTTCCTATATACCTGTCTGGATACAATGGAAATAGCTATTAGGGTAGACGCTAAAAAGGGCTAGAGTTTCGGAACTGACTCCAAAATTAACAGTTATATATGGAGTTATAAAAGAAAAAGAAGCTCCAGGGTCTAGTAAAGCATAAACATGTAAGTGAAAGACCTAAAACATACGAGTAACTATGTCAGGAGAATTTTCCTGATCTTGGTGGGACTTAAGAGCATATCATCTATTTGGATGCTGACCACTGGTAGCACTAAAAATAGAACCCTGATAATTCGGGAGACCGGATGGGACTGACGACTGATGGGACAGTCCTTGTTGGCGCACATTCTACCTTTCTGAGCAACTACCCAACACTCTTGAATCTGATGGCTAAGCTTTTCACACCTGAAGCACACATCACTACCCACTCTAATATCACCCTGATGGTGTCTGCCATATTTCTAACATAAAGGATTTGTACGAGCAATGCTAACACTGACCGGGGACTTAGATCCTGGTGCCCTATTCTTATTGCCATTTCTTAATTTAGGTACTAGGGCACTGGCTGAAGAGGGTGTTGGGGCTGTAGATCTCTAATGAAACTGAGTACGGTTACCACCTTCTAACTTTAGCTGGTTGAAATTAAAACTACCCATCCTAACTCTCTTGTTTTCTCTCTCCATCTCCTTAATTATTTGATCCTCTATCCATTGAGCATAGACCATCAGTCTAGACAAGTCCATCTCACTAATAAGCAATGTAGTCCCACACTCTTTGACCGTACTATCAGATACACTATACATAAATTTACTCATCTTGTACCTATTATTAGCTACCACATGAGGAGTATACCTAGCTAACTGAGTAAACTTGAGGGAATACTCCCTCACGCTCATGCTACCCTGCCTCATGTTAATGAACTCTAATACTTTGGCCTCCCTCAACTCTAATGGGAAGAATCTATCTAAGAAAGCTTTGGCAAACTCTTCCTACTCTACAAGCCCTACATCAACACCCCTATATACCTTTCACTTCTTAAACCATGTATGGGCTACACCCGACAACTAGTATGCAGCCAACTTAGCACTCTGACTAGATGTCACCCCCATAGAATCTGTGACCTTCTGAACCATATCTAAGAATTCCTATGGATCCTCTTCAGACTTGGATCCCGTGAAAAAAGGAGGATTTATTCGACTGAAATCCAAAATTCTAGTTGCTGTAGTATTGGCCACTGGGTTGGCCAGAACAGAAGCTAGCCATTCATTTTGTGCTACTACAAAATTGGCTAGAGTAGTAAACATAACCCTAAATTTTTCATGAGAGACGTGCTCTTCCAGAGGATATGCCTTGATGGGCTGAAGGGCTGTCTAATTTCTTGTTCTTCTTGGGAGGCAAGTTCTATAAATGGAAGTAAGAAATGGATTAGACAGAGAGTTTAACTTGAGCTCATGCTCACTCGCAAGACATAAATACTGAAAGAAGAGAAACATTTTCCTAAACTCATTTTAGCCTATTGTCCATAAGTGTGGCGCGTTACACACCCATGCGAAAGACTTTACTTAATGCGGATTTCAAATTTCCTAGGATACTTTAAGACCTTAGGCTCTAATTTCAAATTTGTAATGACCCAAGACTACACCTTAGTCGTCACATGGTGTTTACAGTCCTGAGGGACCACAAGCTAACCCATGAGCTGGTACTTGTCATGAGCATTGCATAATAATTTCATAATTGTGAAAAAACAACTGATATTGCCATAAGGTTTTAGTACTAAATCAATACTGAAGTATGAATCTAGAAAGAAACTTTCTGAATCTAACAAAGTACTGATAAACTGACATGTTAACTGAAAATCTAAATACTGGACAACTGACTCTAATGTCTGAAAAGCCTCTAAAATTGACTGACTGAATATGAGTTGATAGACAGGCCCTAACTAACTCTGCTAACTACTAAAAAAGAGATATGAAGTAAGATAATCTGTCCTTGAATAATAAGGTCTCACCACTACTACTGTACTACTGATAACTTGAGGAGTGAGGTCTAAGCATGGTCTGGGAACTGAGCATCAACACCTATGATATAATATAGCTCAAAAAAAAGATATGCGATCAGTACTTTGAATGTACTGGTATGCTAAATAAGGTAAGCTGACAAGGTTTCATGAATAGGAATAATAAACTATCTGAATATACATGTAAAGCATGGGATACTGAATAGAGAACATGAAAGCTATAGGCACTAGAGATAAATGTAATATGCAAATACTGTGTATGCATGAGAATCTGTAAATACTAAAAATACGTGAAAATCTGTAGACACGGAGGATTTATGACTAAGCATATAACATGAACTGAGTAAATCTGTAAACTTAAATATTGAAAAAAATATTGATATTTGTATGCTTTGGTCAAACAACACTAAGGCTGCATATCTGAGTTGAGACTGTAATTGAGACTATATCTGAGATAGTGGGAGGTATCATCTAACCGATATGCCCCAATCTGAGCTAATCAGGGTCCAACCTGTGACCCCAGTTGGAAGGGATTTAATACCGTGCCACGGGTACTAACGATGGCTATGGGGATCCACTAAAATGATACAATGTCCAAAGGACTAAGGGTGTCAAGCCTGAACTAATGGGTGACCCCTGCGAGATAGTCAAGCCTAATCTGACGGGTGACTACTCATATCCTATGCTGACTATGTGTTCTGGAGTATAGGAACTGCTACTAATGACTATGCCTATTTGGAGGAGAAGTCGACATCCCTACACTCACTCAGTGCTAAATCCTACTCCTAACTGAAGGACTCTGAAATACTAGACTGTTCTGAGTTCATCTGACTGGTAACTGAATATTTTGATAATGCTCATAGTATGTTCTGAAGATCATTCTGTAATGTACTGAGACTAGACTATATAAACAACTATGGTTTTTGGGTGTTCAATACCCCCGGGACTTAAAACAACAATAGTAAAATGACACTAAAGCTTGGGGAATAAAGCATGAAGTCTTTTGTTAAATCAATCACTCTTGTAGGCATTTTATCAAACACTTGTAGTTCATGGTTTAAAACAATCGTAGAAATGTCATGTAACTTATAAAAATAGCATGAATTTAATATAATAGTACTAAATCATGGTTTAATTCAATAAATAAAAATATTAAAATATGGAGAATTGAATAATAACAATAATTTCATGGTAACATGGTATAAAATCAATAGTACATGGAGGTTCATGGATGAAATCATAATATAAAACATAATAACTAGAAAGGATTACAACTTGGTGATTAAAATGGGTTACTTGTGCTCCATGGATGAAAATTATCCATAGATGAGCATATAACATATCTGGGATAATGAATTTCTTGAAGTTCTGGATGAGTTCTTATGGATTGGCCTTGAATTTGACAGCTAGGGTTCTTCTTCTTGAAATGAGATCTTTTATTGTGAGAGGAATTGAAATAATAATGACTAATTAGGGTGTTTAGGGGTTAAATTTCATGTTTTAGGTTAATTAGGGCCATGAAAAATGACCTAAATACTCTTGAAAATGGAAGCTGAAAACTAAAGATCATGATTTTTGGCCTTGGCGCGACGCGCCATTTTCACGCCAAACCACTGAAAAAGGGACAATTGGGATCTGGACAAACACCGTGATGCAAAGCTATTGCTGTAAGCCTTTGGAAAGCCAATTTAGCCACCTCCGTGATGCACCACCATCGTGGAAGCCCTGGAAATTGCCAAATTAGAAATTGGCCTACTCCATGACGTGCCAACATCACGGAGTCACACTGGAAATTTACTATTGCTATTTACACTGGCTCCGCGATGCACTAACGACTGAAACTTAAAATCATGATAACTTCTTACTTGGTTATCGAATTTGGGCAAATTTTATATTGTTGGAAAGCTAATTAAATTTTATACGCATTGAAAAGCTCTAAACCAAAAAATAATGAGATTTTTGAGAATTTTTATATGAATACTCATGTATTGGGACTTAGATTATGCTTGGTAAATACGGGGTGTTACAATTGATTTTCAAAAATAGTTTTATTTTTAGAAACTAGTTTCAAAATTTTTGTAGAAGATTTAGAAAATCTCTGACAGTCATATCATGTACCAGCTCAACGAACATCTTTCTCTTAGTTCTGACTGTATCTAAAATTTGATAGAGGAATTCCAGGGATTCATCATTGTCACTGAAGGTTTCTATCAAAAGTTCTATCATAGCCGTAGGTTTAGTCCAGCTAGACTTAGTTGCAACTGCTGACTTTTAAAGATTGACTTTAACCTCTGGTGCCGGGAAATTTGAAATGTATTTCAATGTTTAGTAGAAATTTTAAGACCTCCCTCAAAATTTCTGCCCAAGTTTAATGTTTTTTGAGATGATCTCAGCTCAAGAGGATCTGAAGTCTTTGTTGATCTTCGTTCTCTCTATCGGATGATGATCTTCCTCTTATGAATTTTCAAGATTCCTTCTTAAAAATTCTGCCCAGTTTCCATTTCCTGTGGTTACATAATCGGGCCGTTGGGGCGCCTACATATCCCATTAAAGCAGGAATCAGGTCAAACATAGTTTAGGACTATGCTAGGGAAAAATAGAAAAATCTATTGGGTTGATCGAGGCCGACATAGGCTGCCTACATATCCCTTTTTAGGACTTCAGGTCATTACGTATTTCATATATAAAGGAAAAGGATAAATTCTTCTAAGGGGTTGATCGGAGATGACATAGTACGCCTACGTATCCCTTCCTTAGGAATTCAGGTCAAACGTAGTTCGTACATGAAAGAAAAGAATAAATTTTCCTAAGGAGTTGACCGAAGCCAACATAGGCCGATGTATCCCCTTCTTGGGAATTCAGGTCAAACATAGTTCATACATGAAAAGAAATAGTAAGTTTTCCTAAGGGGTTAACTGAAGCTAACATAGGCTACCTATGTATGCCTTTCTTGGGAATTCAGGTCAAACGTAGTTCGTACATAAACTCATAATGGCCCTAAAATACTCTTATCCATCTTACTAGGATAGAAATAAGCACTTCTATGGATGACATGATGTTTGCATTGCATTTTTCTTGGTAGAACAAAGCATCAAATGTCTAATTCCCTTATTCATCGCCTTCCTAGTTTACCACCTCGGTTTTCTCTAGATTATGCTTCATTAATTCTCGAAATCTTTGACTCTTTTGTTGAATATTCTAGGGCTACCATTATCTTTGTTCTTGAAATGACATAACAATGGCAGGTTTTTAGTTATTGTTATATGATGGGCGATGAGTCATGAGTGGAGTGAGGGTCCAATTCAACAATGTTTTCTCTAATTAATCTTCCATGATCCCGAATGTCTTGGAAAATTCTTCCCTCATATTTTACTTATTCCATCCTTGAGACCATTGCTTACACGTTTGAAAAATGATTGGTAGAGTCCAGTTTTACTACTAGTCATTTTTCTTTTTTTTTGGTAACAAAACTATAGTCAAGAAGGGGATCTCTTATTCGTTTTGATCTAGTGAAGTAGGGCCATTTTGTGCCAACACAGAGTAGTTTCTATTTCCTACAAAGTAAAAAACTTGAAGGCTGACGTGCTAGATTCTGTTAGTAATAAGCAACGGAAGATGGTAAGGTAGGAAGTAAACACATAGAGTTGTTTCTCATCTCATACGAATTGATCCATGAAGTAATGATGACTCAAGAATTTCAATGAATAGGATTTTTCTCAATGATATGGATAGGTGAAATTCATCAGGAAGGCTCAACTTTTCTACTTTTCGGCCTTATTACTTCTTTGAAGAAAGTGGAGAAGAACAGAGTTTTTGGAGATATGGGTTGGGACAAAAAACTGCCTACGTATCCCAAGGAGGAGAAACTAGGCCCTACGTAGTTTGAAACTATAGTGGATTTTTTAGGATTCTAAAGTCAACTTTCCTAAAAGGGTAGCGAGCATTTTGAAAGTTTTAAGAATGCCTGCGAACTTTTCTGAGAAATTTGGGAGACTTGGAGTATGTTTGGTTGGACTTTTGTATAGTGGGATATATTTATGCTTGGAGATGCTCTGTGAAAAATAGGATTGAATCAATTTGTATTTTATTCAAATTAACATAAAACGTATAGGCACATAAACAATTATATCACACAATCATATGGTAATAAACGTGCATCCTAATTGGGTGACGCTTTTGAGACAAGGGTTGGCCTAACGTATTTGAAGGAAGTATATTATTTTTAAAACCAATCCATTAATCCACCCAAAACCTTCATAGGTGTACATAAATGTCACAAATGCCTACAAAAGTTGCACAAAAGGGATACAATATTTAGGGAAAGGTAAAATAACATAAGAAAAAGAACAATGTCCCACACAGGGGATAGGAAATACTAGTTCCTAAATGCTCTTCTATCAGCCATCGCCCTCTTAGTTTTGTATACTTATTATCATTGGAAACATCCGTTGATGATCAAGCGATTTCTGCATAGTTGTGCCCTAGATGCAACCGTCCAAATCGATCAACTTCTTGCTTGGCTTGCTTTAATTTTTCTCTCGATTGGTGTATGATTGAGGCATCCTTATGCGAAAGTAAGCAAATCAAGATTTATCCCGACCCCCAAAGGATAATGGATTGGATTAAACAAATATATATTTTTTCAACACATAAATATGATTCGTCTGTAATTGATTCGGGGTTAATAGATGTAGGGCAAATTTTCTAATGGGCCCAATACCCCTTTGGATATTGGGTCATCCTAGGCTCATGCGTAAAATAGAATTTTAATTTTGCTCTATCTTAGGTGTCTAGAGTGGGTTTGGAAACAGGTTCCTAAGCGGATAACTTGAGTTTGGAAACACGAATAGTCTTCAACTGCCTAACATGTCGATAAACTATCTATTTCCAACATTTGATTTGAAGTTGAACAACAGGGGCTGGGACATCCACGAAACCCCAAAACAATATAATAATCAATGAAGGTCCATGCCATGAAATGTAATAATTAAATTCCGTAAAACCGAAACACATAAACACATAACAATTTAAATAGTTAGTCAAAAAATGAATTCAAATATTTGGTTAGAACCTAGTTAAATATCCCCAGCAGAGTCGCCACTTAATTTATTTGAAAAGGAATTGAGAAAAACTTTGAAAGTTACTTAAAATATCCAAAATAGAAAAATCTTTTAAGTTTTGTAATTCTAGGTAAGCGGTTCTCATTAATATTTTAGGAAGGTTTTAAGGCACCTAAAATGTCCGCTAACTTGCGGTTATTCGGACTGTTTGAAAAAAAATTCTCTTTGACTAACTTTGAAAAAGAAAAGTTGGTTTTTAAAAAGAAAGTGATTTAGAAAAAACTTGTATAAAATCAATTTTGACGAATTAGCAGGGAATTTAACCAAGTCTAAGAAAATAAATAGCAAATAAGCCTAGAAAGGGGGTAGGGAAAATTATGAGATTTAGGCTCTAGGCTCAAATCAATAAATCTGTCCTAATCTAACTTGGGCTTTCGGTCCATCATCGCCTGTACTAATCTAAATATTGGGTTTTCAGCCCACAACCTATCCTAGGCTAGTTTTTGGATCTTTGAGGCCTAAAATCCACCTCACATGTATTAAAATACAACTTTGGCTTTGACGCCCAAATAAATGAATAAATAAAAAAAAGACAATAATAAAAATCGAGACTTTTCAAGTCTATTAGTGACCTCATCAATGGGTTTGAACCCATTTTCCTTCTTCGTCTATCTTCAAGCACCCGTACGCCATGTAGTGGACCTTGGGTTTAAACTTTGGACTTGACACAAAGAGGTGAGCCTCATTGGCCTATTATAAAATGCAAGAGGAGAGGAGTCCATATGGACTCGAGATATTTCTTGCATGCAAAGAAAGGATAAGGAAATTAATATATGTTCAAGGCATAATAGATACATATTTCAAAGCAAAAGAAAATATCAAAAATCGATTTTTGAATTACAGTGATATGCACACTTGCACGCGTATAACAAGAGTGAGAGTCAATAGATACAATGCAAAGAAAAGACATCCACTTGCATGCCTCATGATTTATGTTCATATTAAGAATGAATAAAGGTAAAAGGAAGAAGGTCATATTCAATGAATTAATGCGAGAAACAAACAACGTAAGCTTGTGAAAGTAAAGGGATGAGGCAACAAGAAAAATACTCATGACTCTAAAATTAAACAAATATATACACTAATCCATATAACAAAAGAAAATAAAGGTTAGCTTTTCAAAAAAGAGGATCTTTAAATTTCAATTAAGGCGACATTAATGAAAATTCATACATCTAAATTACAATCAATTTTTTATGGAAAAACGTGCAATGGTCTATTGTTTATCTTTCTAAGACATCGTTGATTCTCTTTTGATATTATTAATCAAGGAGAGACACGAATCAAGTACTTACACTCACAAAGAGCACATATAACAATTCAAAGGGAGTAAGAAAATTAGAATAAAAGTTTAGCATTTCTAAAAGTGAAATATTGTTTCACAATCATACTATGCATGATTTAAAAATATCTAAATAATTCTATTTAGCCACAAAAATCTGAACTTTCTCATCATTTTGACAAATTAAAAAACATGCAAAAAAAAAAGAGGAATAAATATCATGGATGGAAAATAAAGCTAGCACTTCATCTCTTATATGAGGATTTTGGAAATCACTTAAAATAATTAGCAAGAAAATGACAAATTCTTGACTTAATCAATTGCTATTTTTATTAGAGTGAAACAAACAACAGTAACTATTTTTCCAACATAAAAGAAACAACTTTACATGCTAATAACAAATATATCCGCTGACAATGAATTTAAACATGAAATGAATATGTCTTTTGAGCAAAGATCAAAACTTTATACAAAGTAATCAAAGAATAAAGCTAAAAGGCAAAATAATCAATATTAGCTATTCTTTTCAACATAAGGGAAATAACTTTACATGCTAAAACAAACATATCCACCAACAATGAGTTTAGTCAAGATATGAGTACATCTTTTAAGCAAAGATTGAAACTTTATCTGTAATAATCAAAGAATAAATTCAAAAAGGAGAAAAAATCAATATTAACTATTTTTTTCAACATAAAGAGAATAATTTTACATGCGAAAAACAAATATATCCGTCAACAATGAATTTAAACAAAGCACAAGTACATTTTTTAAGCAAAGATTGAAACTTTATATATAATAATCAAAGAATAAAGTCAAAAAGGAGAAACAATCAATATTAACTATTCTTTTCAACATAAAGGAAGCAACTTTACATGCTAAAAATAAATATATCCACCAACAATGAATTTAAACAAAGCATAAGTACATCTTTTAAGCAAAGATTGAAACTTTATCTATAATAATCAAAGAATAAAGTTAAAAAGGCATGTACAACTATTGCTAGCTCATTTTTATAGCATGAACATGAAAATAACCACAGTATTGATACCACAACGTCCTATGGCCTTCAAGGCCGTCTACAATAAACAATCCCAGCAAATAAAATTATAACTACGAACTACGAAGAAGAAAAATGATAATAAAATTTTAAAAAGGGAAAAGGTGTGTTTACCTTTTTTGGGACAGCAAAACGGGACTACAAGGTTTCTTTGGAGTCTTGATTACCACCGGAAAGAGTTCAACTCGAGAACTTCAATTAGCCCACGAATTAAAAGAAAAAGTTTTTATTAAGATAAAAATCTCTTCTTTGCTCAAAACTTTTTTTTTTCTTAAAAAATTTTCAACTATTTGCTCAAAAGCTTTTCAATTCTTTGAGGCTTTGAGACTTGGTCTTTCTACCAAAATAATGGTAGTATTTATAGAAAAGAATGGAGCTTCCATTCTTTTCATCTACTAATGTGGGAGAAAAAACATTTAGGGGTATTTTTGAAATTTTAAAAATTAAAGATAAGGTGAGGTGGAAGATAATGTGTGTGTACGGGGGGGAGGGGATTTTATAATATAGTACAATTTTCGAATTTTAAAATTGGGAAAGGACAAATTTAGGGGAAATAGTACAATGTAGTACTATTTGAACTTATTTTTCAGTGGGAATTGGGTAGAGGTTATGAGGATTTTTGGAAATTTTGGGGTTAATTGACTGATTGCATTGCAATTATGGCCAATTTTATTTTAATTATGGTCAAATCTAATAGATTGACTTAATTAAATTAAAATTCGATACTAATTAATACTCCTTTTAATCCTGAGCTTCTTGATTCAATAAAATCAAATGCATATTTATCCAAATAAATTATTTTAATAATAGATTATATTAAAATCAAGATTTTAATCATCATATTTATTTTCAAAATAATACTTAATTAAAATCTAATATTCCACAGAATTAATATTCAAGTAATCAAATTATATAATCTCGTATAACTGAACACGATAATATATAATTGCTACTTAAAATGATAAAATCACGTACAAAAAATATTTTGAAAAGTTTTTATTCGTATGAAATAAATATTTTGATTTTATTAAAAACTGAAGAAACTCAGTATTAAATTTAGTCATGGAGAGCAAAAATTAAGTGCCAACTGGTGTTACCTATAATCACTCACAATTAAGCAATTTATAACACGATGGGTACAACAATCAAATTACACTCACTCTCACAAAGAATTTCCAAGTTACACATAATGAACCATAGGCTTGCCCTTAGTGTAGTGCTCCACTAATATTAGAATGTCAAGTGTAGGATTAAATAGGTCTTTTCCGTGTTGTAATGTAGGCTAAGGGATGGGTAGGAACTATTTTTTGAATAGTGACTAACCTCTCTAAGCGATTTAATACACTACATTAGATATTTAAAACCAATATTCGGCAACCAATTTACACCATTTTTGTCTTTCCCATTCTTTTATTTTGCCCAATCTCTTTTAAGCATTTTTATAAACACATGGTGGGTGTATTGCTTATTCCTTCAAGATTCAATTTTTTTTCTTTTTATACAACCTTGGGAATATTTTCAACACTATTTATATCACTCCCTACCGCTACACATCAATTATAAACACAAATAAATCTTACCTTGGAGCATCAATTTCACCTTTTTCTTCAATTTCTCAGACTCCTTACTAAATTAAATTTTCATTAAAGCACTTAGGAGCTTTTTTTGGATCAAATTCTGGTCTATCAAAGAAGGGAATTAGGCTACATATGAGGCTACCAAATAAAAGGCTAAAGGCTCAATGGGGCTTACTAGGATAATGCACAAAGGGTAGATTAAAAAAGGTATAAAATAAGGCTATCAAAAAAATGCCTAAATCATCTTCTAAACCCACACTCTTTATTTCGCTTTACACATACCGGACAAGTTCTAGACATCACATGCAACAAGGAATATACAAAATCTCACACACACATGGAATATGCTCAATTCAATAAGATCATCATAGAATCCCAACCGAGCAATAGCATGAATTCAAATTTAAGCCAAAAAGTACAAGAGTCATAAAGATGAGCCTAAGAGTCTTAAAAGTTGTAATTCACTCATTCAAAATGATTTTATCAAACAAAACACTTGCACCATGCAATAAAAAATAACACCAACTCAAATATCTCACTTATTCCTATCCTAAAAAAATTAAATTGAGCCAAAAATTAGAAATTTCCCTGCCCCACACTTAAAATTCTATTTTGTCCCCAAAGTGAACTTAAAAGTAAGAGATAGAAATATTTCTTGAGGCCTCTAGGCCTATCTAGTAACATCTTTTCACATAAATGAGATCCATGGAACCCCACACTCAGTTTTTGCCATGGTCCTTAACTCAGGTTTTCGGTACTCAGACTTTCCATGAACCTGTGACTCAACCAAAAACAAAAACTACATAAAATAAAAACTAAAAATTTTTAAAAGAAAACATACCTACTTAACTTGGGCTGCCTCCCAAGCAGCGCCTGATTTAACATCACAGTAGGACCCAACTAACGACTTAGTCATTCTCTTTCCTTCTCTTTGTCACGCTTGGTATTCATTTTCTTATTCTCTTTACCCCTCTTGGTGTGAATTCTCATGTCCAGTAGATTTCTCAACTTTAGCCTTTTAAGTCTTATTAATTAACATCAAATCAGGCTTAGGCGGTAGAAGCTTAGGTTGCTCAATTAGGTAGTCCAAAGAGGTCTTTGGTGAACTAGCCACCCCATACTCGTCCACTTCAATCACATTGATCATACACAAATCATTATATTGGGACATTAGTCTGGGTGATTTGTATACATCAAATACCACTTTTTTATTCTCTACCCTTATTTTGAGCGTGCCTTTTCTAACATCAATCGATGCTCCTCCAGTTGCTAAGAATGGACGCCCCAAGATGATTGGTACATATTCGTCTACCTCAAAATCAAGAACAATAAAGTCAGTAGAAATAACATATTTACTAACCTTTATGAGGATATCCTCAATTATTCCTTCTGGATGTGTCATGGATCCGTCTGCCAGCTGTAAAATCACCTTGGTCGATTTAGGCTTTCCCAAGTCCAATATGCCAAACAAAGATAGGGGCATCAGATTTATGATCGCCCCTAAGTCACTCAATGCATGGACCACTTTACTCCCAATTTGGATATGGAGAGTAAATTACCCTTGATCTCTTAATTTCTTAGGGATTTTTTGTGTCATCACGGCGCTACACTCTTCTGTGAGTGTTATTGCCCCCACATCCTAAAACTTCACATTATTGGCAACCACATCCCTCAAGTACTTCGCATACTTAGGCATACTCTGCAAAACATCTAACAAAGGTAAATTAATGTGAATCTCTCTGAATATATCAAAGAACTTCTTGAACATAACATCCACCTCCATTTTAATTTGCCTTTGAGGGATGGGTAGTGGAAGTGTCTTCTTCACTTATGGGTCAGCAACTTTTTCTTTCAAGTACTCAAACTTTCTTGATTTTTCAGCAACTTCTTTATTTACCTATTTAGTCACCACATCAGCATCTACCTCCTTAGTTGTCTTTGGAGGTTTTTCTTGAAGCTCTTTACCACTCCTCAAGGTAATTGCCATAACCTACTTTAGATTTTCTGTATCTGTTGGTAGACCACCATAAGGCCTAGTATTCCATGCTTGCTGTAACTGCCTGATTTGTAACTCTAAGCTTCTTTAGGCAGCTTGTAATTTTTTCAAGTCTATAGAAAATTATGTCTGATTAGCTAAGAGTTATTTCATCATCTCTTCTATGTTGCTTGTTGACTGATTCCCTTATTTCTGTGGTTGCTGAGTTTATTGCTGTTGGGCGTTCCATGGCTGACTCTGCCACTTTATTTTGTAGGCATTACAATAATTTAGACTTTGAGCACTTCCCACATACATCACTAATTCTGGATTGGACACACACATAGTCACTAGGTGACCACTATTACCGTATATTTCACACCAACCTGTAGCTTGTTGGATGACATTGATTGTGGCTGCAGGTTATGGAGCTCCTAACTTTAGGCTGGTAAATTGAGTGTCTATCATAGTTTGTAATGCTGCAACCTGAGTTGATAAGACCGTGAATTGGTCCACCTCCAATACACTTACAATTGTTTTAGCGGCACTTCTAGAATTTGAATACCACTCTAGATTTCCTTGTGCTATGTGATTCCACAATGCGTACAACTCATCATAAGTCAACTCCAGTGTTTGACCACCTGCGGCTAAATTTAAAAAAAGCTTCATATTGTGATCAAGTGCTTTTAAAAAGTATGAGCAAGTACCTCATTGGATTGTTGGTGAAATGGACAATTCTGAATAAAGGCCTTGAAGTGTTCCCAAACGTGATATAGATTTTCATTAGGCTTCTATTTGAAGCTCACTATCTTACTACGAAGTCTTGCAGTCTTGCTTGATGGAAAAAAATCTCATGAGAAACTTTTTGGCTAAGTTATCCCATGATATAATCAAATTGGCCGGCTCCGCATTCAATACCTTTTAAATTCCCCCAAAAGTGAATGGGGAAACAATGTCAGCCTCACATAATCTATACTCATCCTCGCCGGAATGAATATGTCAGGAAGCTCAATGAATGTCTGCAAGTGGACTTGTGGATCCTCGTGTGAAAGCCATGCAAACTGTCTACTGCTGGTGAAAAGATGCATCATATTGTGTTTTAACTCAAAATTCCCCCCAACAGTTGGTCTTTGAATTGGGGAAGTCAAGTTCATCGGAAGTAAGACTACCACTTCCCTAACTGTCATGCGTGTTTTTTGTTCTGCAGCTATTATAACAAGATTCTCTTGGTCTTTTTGAATTTGAGGAATTTGGGGGAAAATGATTACTTCTCTCCTATATTGATGGTAAAGTTGCTTGGGCTTTGGGTTTGGTTGAACTAACTCCTCATTCCTTGCCAGCTTACCAACCTAAAAATCTGTTTCCTACAATCACAAAGCCAAGACCAAGCATAAAAACACCAAATAAATTTAAAAGTAAAACTAAAATAAATAATTGTCAAATAACAAGTCCCCGGCACTGGCGCCAAAAACTTGACAGCGCCCAAGCGCGCATGCAAGTGTACGTGATCTTATCAAGTAATAAAGTGGACTTCACGAAGCCAAGTATCGATCCCACAGAGACTTGATTCAACAACAATTCTATTTTAGTTCAGAATTTAGATTAAGTTGGTGCAATAGTAACCAAAAGAGAGTTTGGAAATTTATAACTAAAGAAAACAATGCATAAAGTAAAGATCTAGAAATAACCAATAGGACAAAAACCAGGGTTAAAGCACTGTCAACAATCATAGTATGTAGTTGAATTTCATTATTTAACTTGATTATCTTGGTTGTTGATTCATAGGGTTAATTGCATGATTATGGTTTCCCAACCTCTAATCCTTTACCTAAGTTGAACCTTACACCTACATCGTTGAGCGGGGATGTAATACTTCAATTAAGTTCATTAAGGTATTATCCTACGTGTGAATCATGTAAGGTATCTAAGTAAGTTCCTGTCCTAGACACTAATTCAAATTTCTTATTTCATAAATGAACACAAACCATACTTTGTTCATCTCCATGTTCTATCCCCTATTCCCTCTCCTGAGATCAAAAGGTAGATAATTGACGTATTCTAAGGATCGTGAATCTTTAAAATAGTTTAATCAAAGATGAACACACAATCAATAATGATAGGCAAACTAACCGAACTTAATTCAGAAGAATAGTACTCATGTATTTGTCTTTAACCCCAAAAAGGGCATTTATTCATGCATAGTCATAATCGTAATCACAAAGTTGTAATTAACGACTAAAAACATGTATGAACAAAATTAAAATAATAAAAACCTAATTATGAAGTTGTATCAGCCCCCTTTAATGCTCCAATATGTTCCAAGATGAATAATTAGAAGTACAAAGATGTATTTATAATGTACAACAAGTCCCAAGTCGTCTAGTATTTAATATGCACTCTTTGACCGTGTATAAAATGGGCCTCGCGACACGAGATTGGGAGTCATCTGTGGAAGTCATGATGCTAGATTAGGAGATGTGTGCAGCAGTCACATCATGAGCCTTGGAGACATGTGCAGAAGTCGCATCATGAGCTCATCGCGAGACCTCTCTGGAAATTGCATCTCGAAATTTGGTCGAGTATAGAGCGTTCCTCCTTCTACCCAAGTCTTTGTGGTGTTTTTCCAATGGTTTTCCTACCCCCAAATCATCAATATATTACCATATTAAGCTCATAAAACATCCCACAAGAACACACCATACAAATTAGATGTTCAAACAACACAATATCCATCACGGGGAATCAAGAACAAGAGCTAAGACTAGCCAAATGGCAAAATGGTCCAGTGGACCCCTGTACTATGCCGGTTTTGTAAGTTCGACACTTCTACTTACATGTTTGTCATCTGAACCCTTGAACCCATTAAAAAGCAATATTTTGCATCCTTTGACCGTTGATCGAGCCTAAGTGGCATTCAAATGCTGACTAGGACAAAGAGAGTGTAGTCACTCGCCTGGGGTGCAAGTGAAGGTCAATTTTTGGCCAATTTTACATTAAAGTAATTTTTAAGAAAATGAATAGTCAACTTTTTTCCAATTTTTAAAATTTAAAACATTTTTAAAAATTAAAAATTTAAAAATTTAAAAATAAAAAATGAAAAAAGGCCACCCCACCTCCCACCCCGATTCAACCCCCACCTCACCCCAGCCCCCACTCTACGTAGCCATTCCCCAACCCCAACCCCAACCCCCTCCCCACCCTACCCCATCCTCATTCAAACCTCTACCCCACCCCACCCCAGCCCATCCAGCCCCTCTCTAGCCCACCCAAACCCGTCCAGCCCCTCCCCACCCCATCCATCTCTCCCTACCCCACCCCAGCCCATCCAGCCCCTTCTCACCCCACCCCTTCCCAGCCTATCCTATCCCCTTTCCCACTATACCCTAGCGTATCCAGCCTCTCTCCACCAAACCCCAGCCCATCCAACCCTTTCCCACCCTATCTTAGCCCATCCAGCCCCCTCACCAGCACCACTTTTAATTTTTCTAAAATAAATTTCTCTCAATTGAATATCTTTTTATTTTTTTAATTTAAATTTAAATTTGAATCTTTTCATATTCTTTTGGGATTAAGATTGAAAAAATTTGAAGTTTTTGTGAATTTATTAAAAATATTCAAATTTAAAATTTGATAATTCATTATGTTTGTATATATGAATTTATAGTTAAAAATTTAAATTAGTTGAAGAATAATTTTAATTATTTGAAATGAATTTGATATTTAATTTGTCAGCGAAAATAAATTAAATGACATTTTATAATTTAATTATTTGGATATTTAATTTAAAGCATGATTATTCAAATTTTTCTATAATTTATAAAAAAAATTATTTAATTAAATTAATTTTAATATTTAATTTGTCATGTAGCATTTTAAAAAAGGCTTGAAATTTAATGAAACATTAGAAAATGACGTAGTAGCTGACGTGGCACACGTGGCAGCTTATGTGGAAGCTGACATGGGAGAGTGTGTTACACTCACCCAAAAAGTGTTTAAAATATTTCTTTTTAATGGGTTCAAAGTTCCAGATAACAAACATGCAAGTAGAAATGTCCAACTTAAAAAACTGACATAGTTAGGGGTCCACTGAGCCATTTTGCCAAAATTTGGTTAAGTGTTGAGCGTTCCTCCTTCTACCCAAGTCTTTGTGATGTCTTTCGAATGGTTTTTATAATACCCCGTAATTTTTCCTAGCTTGAAATCATCTCAAGAATGTTAGAAGCTTTATTTGAAAGATGAATCCACTTTTGAACACGTGGTATTTTTGAGATTTTCACTTTTTGTCACGTGGAAAATTGAATAACCTTTCCATTGATACCAATTTCATCAAAATCCAATCTCGGAATTGTGACCCAAATATAGAAGGCAGTAAAACTGCCCAGGTTCAATGGTGGAGGCCGACAGACTATCGGACTAGCGACGAACCATCGCTGTGAGGCAGTGTGACTACCTTCTGCCTAGGAATGACGGCCCAGGACAACGAACCATCGGACCAGCGACGGATTATCAATCAGGCCGTCGCAAGGGAACAAGTGATCCCCTATTCTGCCCAGGTGCGATGATTAGGACCGACAGACTGTCAACCCAGTGACGGACCATCGCACCCACCGCCGCATATCCTATCCGGTTATTTTAAGTCATTTTAAATGGGGTTTTTTGGTCTTTTACCACCCGTTTATATACCTAGTAATATTTGACCAAGGCTCCCAAATTCATTGTTATCCTACAACATTAAAATTAGGGTTTTCTCCCTAAGCTTAAAAACCAAGAACAAAAATCCAAATCTTTTTCAAGAAACTAAGAGATTTAAATTCTTCAAGTTCAAGAACTTTAAAAAACTCACTACCAGGTATGCATAGTGTTCATTCATGGACTTATTTCATTCATGAAGCCCAAGAATCTCTTTTTCAAAGTTCAAGTGTATGAATTTTTGTGAATTCCATGTTGGGTTTGTTTTGTTCATGTTGATAATGAGCAATTGAATTCTATTCCGTGTTTTAGTGATAAAATCTTAAGGGGAATTTATTATTATAGGAGAAGCTTCATGTGAATCCAGGATTAAACCCTTGAATGTTGAAATTAGAGTTGAATCATGATGTGCATTTATCGTACAATGTTGTCTACATATACTATGTCTACTATGCGTTTGATTAAATGCCTATGTGAAGGAATAGTGCCCAACAAGTATGATATTATGAAATCCCCATTTATGTACAAGTTTATGGATATAACATGTTTGATAAAATGCTTCAATAAATGAATTATGGATTGTCCTGTTGCTCATGTGTTCAAGTAAGTCATGCTTTGTCAGTTTCTTTCCATTGAGTCCTGGGGGTACCTGTACCCAAAAGGTTAGCTGTGTGCCTAGAGCCATGTCATGTTTTACGATACTCTCAGTTAAGCCATGTCCTTAGAATTCAGATAGTCTTATGACTCAGGAAATCTCAATAATCTCATGAACTAAGTCAATTGTCTGATATCAGTAGTATTTCGTTAGTCAACGGGATTCAGTAACTCAGTCCATGTTTACATCAGTTAATCATGTTTAGTGTCTATTCAAATGGGAGTAGGATTCAGCATCGCGTGAACCCAAGGATGGGAACTCACCTCCTAGTTGAGGGTGTGATTCCTAGAAGCGATACTTGTGTTCCAAAACTAAGTAGCCAGCGTAGGTTGAGATATCATACCTTCTAGTTAAGGGTAGATGAGGTGACTTAACCTGTTAGTCGAGGGTTCCCACTGTTCTCATTAGAGTAACCTGTTAGTTCTGGGTCACTCACATATTGTCCTTACCAGTGGTGCGGTATTGACACTCTTCTAATTAGGACACAAATTGGACCCCAATTCAAGTATAATGCATCATTCGGGGCATGTCGATTAGATGACTACCTCCCACAGTTTTAGTATCAGTATCAGTAAAAAATCTCAGGTAGTTCTTCAGATTTCAGGACTGTCAGGTACAGTCAACTCAAATTCAGTACGGAACTTAGCTAGTTCTATCAAATTTAGG
The DNA here is from genome assembly GCF_002878395.1 of Capsicum annuum. Lineage (NCBI taxonomy): Eukaryota > Viridiplantae > Streptophyta > Magnoliopsida > Solanales > Solanaceae > Capsicum > Capsicum annuum. The sequence goes on along the minus strand of NC_061117.1, from coordinate 184,462,967 downwards.
ACTATCAGACACAGTCACTTATGTTATCAGTTATATCAGTCATCAGAACTCAGTTATCAGTCATTTTAGTTATCAGTACATTCATGTTATTATGATCTCAGATATAATTATTATGTATTCATGCATGCATTCTCATGTTCATGTTACTCAGTCAGTTAACATAGTGCATGCATGTGAACCCTTTTGTATTCAGCCTATCTCACATGCATATCAATAAATTCAAAGTACTGATATATTTGCGTTATGGTGTCTTATAACATATGTTCAGAAGTATGAGCTACAGAGCATTAGTAGCATTTCAGTCTCAGTAGTCAGATTTAACAGTGAGTCCTCATCTTTCAAAGACATGATTATTCCTTTATTATCTCATTAAATTAATTTATTAGTTGGAGTTAGTTAGGGACATATCCCATCAACTCCTTATTCACTCATTCATGTTTTAGTTGTTTTTCAGATTATAGTATGTTCAGATAGTTTATTTTAATTTTTTTTTTGGGTATTTCATACCCTACCCAGATGTTATATTTTTATCAGATATTATGTCTCAGTCTTAAACCTTATGGGCTTTCAGTTCATGTTTCCGCATTATAAAATATATTATGTAGTATACAGGTATAGATATCAGTCATAGGTTAGCTTATGGTCCTTAGAGGTTATGAGCACCGTGTAGAATTTCGGGTACTAGATTCGAGGTGTTACAAATTTGGTATCAGAGCCTAAGGTTCAATAGAGTCCTAGTAAGTCTGAAAGTCGTATCTTATAGAGTCTTGTACATGGGTGTGTTGCAGGCCACATTTATGTGCATGAGGCTATAAAATATTTTAGGAATATTTTCCCTTCTTTTAGTATTCATGTCATGCCAGTGATCATAATATCAAGTCAATTTCTCAGTCTAATCTGTTTCTCCCTATCTTCTACAGAACATGCCTCCTAAAAGAAGAAATAGGAATCAGTTATCCCCTCAACCCGAAGAACCTTTGGGCGAACATATTTCTCATGCAGAGTTTAGAGTTGCATTTAATACTCTTGCTCAGTTAGTTACTGCTGCTCAGAATGAATGACCAGCTGTCGTTCAGGCTAACCCAGTGTCCAATTTAGCTGCAGCCAGGATTTGGGACTTCACTCGAATGAATCCTTCATCATTTCTCAGGTCTAAAGCAGATGAGGACCCTCAAGAATTCATCGATCTGGTTCAGAAGGTTACAAATATCATGGGGGTTCCTCCTAGTGAGAGTGCTGAGCTAGCTGCATCTTAGTTGCAGGTTGTTGCTCACACTTGGTACAAGAAGTGGAAGTCAGAAAGGCCAGATGATGCAGGGCCTATTGAGTGGGAGAAGTTGTCACTATATTCTTAGATAGATTCTTTCAACTAGAGCTGAGAGAAGCTAAGGTAGTAGAAGTCATCAACCTCAGGAAGGGCAACAAGACAGTGAAAGAGTATTCTCTTAAGTTTACTCAATTAGCCAGATATGCCCCTCATGTGGTTGCAGATAACAGAGACAAGATGAGTAAGTTTGTTTTTGGGGTAAATGATAGTGTGGTCAACAAGTGTTGGTCTATGATGTTGAATAGTGACATGACTTTAGCCATGCTTATGAATCATGCTCAGCAGATAGAGGAGCAAAAGATTATGATAAGGGAGAAGAAAAATAAGAGAGCAAGGATCGGTAGTTTCAAATTTGCTCAGCCCAAATTAGAAGGAGAAAACCGTTATCAGTTTTGTCCTAAGTCATCAGTTCCATCTCCTTCTTTAGCCAGTGCTTTAGTTCCTAAGTTTAGAAATAGTAACAAAGATAGAGCGCCAGGCTCTAAGTCTCAGGGTAGCGTTAGCAGTGCCCGCACTTATCTTCTTTGCCAAACTTGTGGCAAGAACCACCAGGGTACTTGCAGAGCTGGTAGTGATACTTGTTTTGGGTGTGGCAAGCCAGGCCACAGAGTTATAGATTGTCTACAGTCAGGTCCTCAGGGTCAGCAAAAACGCTCCTCGGCTCAGTTCGATCGCCCGAATCAGCAGGGCGCCACCTCTAGTGCTACTGGTGGGCAATACCCAAGTAGACCTTATGCTCTCCAATCCCAAAAGGATCAGGAAAATTCTCCTAATCTATTTACTGTTACATTACAGATATTTCATGTGCATGTTTACATTTTGCTAGATTCAGGTGCTTCCTTGTCTTTGTTTACTCCCTATATAGCAAGCAATTTTAAAATCAATCCCAAAATTCTAGCAGAGCCCTTTTCAGTCTCTACCCCAGTGGGTAAAACCATCATAGCCTGATGGGTATACAGGAACTACCCAGTTATGATATTTCAGAAAGTCACTTCAGCAAATTTAGTCATACTGGAGATGACTAATTTTGATGTCATTCTCGGCATAGATTGGCTTCATTCATGCTATGCCACAGTCGACTGCAAAAATAGAATAGCCCAGTTTTAGTTTCTAAATAAACCCGTCCTAGAGTGAAATAGTAGTACTTTAGCTTTCAGAGGTCAGCTTGTTTCCTACCTTTTGCAAAAGAAAATAATATCTAAGGGATATGTCTATCATATTTTTTATGTTAAGTATTTTAGTTTCAAAACTCGCAGTCTTGAATTAGTCCCAGTAGCGAATGAATATTCAGATGTCTTTCCCGAAGATCTTTCTGGAATTTCTCCCAAAAGGGGAATAGACTTTGGCATTGATCTTCTTCTAGATACTTAGCCTATATCTATTTTGCCATATAGAATGGCACCAAAAGAACTCAAAGAATTGAAAGAATAGTTGAAGGATCTCCTAGATAAGGGATACGTCAGGCCCAGTGTGTCCCCATGGGGTGAACCAGTTTTATTCATATGCAAGAAAGACGGCTCTTCCAGAATCTGTATTGATTATCATCAGCTCAATAAATCATTGTAAAAAACAAGTATCCTCTTCCCAGAATCGATGAATTGTTTGACCAACTTCAGGGTGCCAGCTATTTCTCTAAGATAGACCATAGATCCGGCTATTACCATCTCAGAGTCAGAGAATGTGACATTCCAAAGATAGCTTTTTGTTCTTGGTATGGTCACATTGAATTCTTAGTCATGTCCTTTGGTCTTACCAATGCCCCAGCAGCTTTCATGGACTTAATAAACCATGTGTTCAAGCAGTACTTGGACAAGTTCATCATACTCTTCATAGATGATATTCTGATCTATTTCTGTAGTGAGCGTGATCATGTAGACCATCTTAAAATTATACTTCAGACTCTCAAAGATCATCAACTATTCGGTAAATTCAATAAGTGCCAATTTTGGCTAAGGTTGGTAGCATTCCTTATTCGTTCATTTCCGGTGATGGTATTAGAGTAGATCCTCAAAAGATCAAAGCAGTAAGAAACTGGCAATGACCCATGTCTCCATCAGATATCGAGAAATTATTAGGTTTGACTGGCTATTACAGATGGTTTGTTGAGGGATTTTCTTCTATTAGATCCCATATGTCTAGTTTTACTAAGAAGAAAGCCAAGTTTCAGTGGTCAGACCCTTATGAGAAGAGTTTTCAGGAGTTGAAGACCCGAATCACCTCAGCTCCAGTCTTAGTACTTTCAGATGGTTTAGATGGGTTTGTAGTGTATTATGATGTATCTAGAGTAGGTTTGGGTTGTGTCCTCATGCAGTATGGTAGGTCATAGCCTACATCTCCAGACAGCTTAAACCCCATGAGAAGAATTATTTCACTTATGATCTTGAGTTAGCAGCTATAGTATTTGCCTTAAAGATTAGAAGACATTATCTAGATGGAGTTCATGTAGATGTGTTCACAAATCATAAGAGCCTTCACTATGTCTTTTCTAAGAAAGATCTCAATCTTCGTCAAAGAAGGTAGTTAGAGTACTTGAAAGATTATGACATGAGTGTCATTTATCATCTGAGCAAGGCCAACGTAGTGGCCGACGCCCTCAGTAGACTGTCCATGGGTAGTGTTGCTCATGTCAAAGATAAAAAAAAGAAGTTAGCTTAGGAATTTCATCAGCTTTCTAGACTAGGCGTTCGCTTATTTGATACAGAAGAGGGTGATATATGGGTTCAAAGTAGTTTAGAATCATCTCTAGATTTCGAGGTGAAAAAAAGCAAGATAGAGATCCTAGCCTTATCAAGTTGAAAGAGTCAGTCAATGATAAAAAAATAGAGGTTTTCTCCCAAGGAAGAGAATATTTTCTTCGTTGTCAGGGTCGTCTCTGTGTTTCAGGTGTAGATGACTTAAGGCAGTGAATTCCTGCAGAAGTGCACGGTATGCGCTACTCTATTCATCCAAGGGCCATAAAGATGTATCGCTACTTATTGGAGATCTATTGGTGGAGTGAGATTAAGAGAAATATTGACGAGTTTGTGGCTAGTGCTCTACATGTCAGCAGGTTAAGAAAGAGCATCAAAAGCCTAGTGAGTCCATGTAGGAGTTCATTATTCCTACTTGGAAGTGGGAAGAAGTGAACATGGACTTCGTAACGGGTTTTCCTCAAACTCATCATCATCATGATTCAGTCTGGGTCATTGTGGAAAGAATGACCAAATTAGCTCATTTTCTTCCAGTTCATACCTCTTATTTAGCTGAGGATTATTCCAAACTCTACATTAGAGAGTTGGTTAGATTATATGGTGTTCCATTATTTATTATCTCAGATAGAGGCACCCAGTTCACCTTTTACTTCTGGAAAGCATTCCAAAATGGTCTTGGTACCCAAGTTCATCTTAGTATGACCTTTCATCCTTAGATAGATGGTCAAGGATAAAGGACCATTTAGAGCCTAGAAGATATACTAAGGGCGTGTGCAATTGATTTTAAGGGTAATTGGGATGACCACTTACCTTTGATTGAGTTTCCATAAAATAACAACTATCATTCCAGTATTTAAATGGCCTTATTCGAAGCTCTCTATTGTAGGAGGTGCAGATCTCCAGTTGGTTGGTTCAAAGTTAGTAAGTCCTCAGTCATAGGGCTTGACTTGGTATTCGACGCCTTAGAGAAAGACTCCAGGCTACTCAGAGATGATAGAAGTCTTATGCAGATGTACACAGTAAGGATCTCGAGTTTGAGATTGGTGATTTTTTTCTCATGAAGGGAGTCATTTCGAGAAGAAGGGAAAGCTTAGTCCCCGATATGTTGGTCCCTTCAAAATTCTCAGTCGTCTTGGCAAGGTAGCCTATGAGCTCTAATTACCTTCAGATCTAGCCTCAGTTCATCTAGTCGTTCATGCATCTTTGATTAAGAAGTGTATAGGTGACCCAACAGTTGTAGTCCCTATTCAAAGCATAGATGTTCAGAACAACCTCTCTTATGAATATATTCCAGTCAAAATCCTAGACTATCAAACTCGTAGATTGAGGAATAAAGAAGTCTCTCTAGTCAAGGTCCTTTGGAGAAATCAGTCCGTCGAGGGAGCTACTTGGGAAGAAGAAGAAGACATGCATGCCAAGTATCCTCACCTCTTCTTCGCCAACTCAGATCAAGCTCAAGGTAACAATTCTCCTTAAGTTTACTCAGTTTCATGTTCAGTATTCATCAAACTTGGTATTAAAAACCATTGCATATTCAATCATGCATTCATGTATCAATTCAGTTATATAATTGTGCATCAGACATGCATTCTTATTATGAGAAACTTAGTTCCTCAGAACACTCAATCATGCATTCATGAAATAGTTTCACATTCATCAGATATGTATGTTTAGTACGATATGCTCAGTTATTAGTCATGCCAGCCATGAGATCATGTTCCAGTTATTCGTTTTCCGTATATACATTAGTTTATGTTCTACACTTCACTCCTAGTTTCATGCGAGGACGAATGTTCTCAAGGGGGAGATATTGTAATACACTGTACTTTTTCCTAGCTTGAAATCATCTCAAGAATGTTAAAAGCTTTCTTTGAAAGATGAATCCACTTTTGTACACGTGGTATTTTTAAGATTTTTAATTTTTATCATGTGGGAAATTAAATAAGATTTTTATCAATACTAATTTCATCAAAATCAGTTCTAGAAAGAAAAAGTTCTAGCCGAAATACAAAATACAGTAAAACTACCCAGGTGCGACTGTGGAGGTCGACGGACCATCAAAATACTAATGGACCATCTCCCATACCGATGGAGCGAGGCAGTGTGACTACCTTATTCCTAGGAATGATGCCCCATGCCAACAAACCAGTGGACCAACGATGGATCGCCGCTCAGGCTATCGCAAGGGAACCAATGGGCCCCTATTCTGTCCAGGTGCGACGGTCAGGACCAATGGACCGTCGACCCAGCGACGGACCATCGCACATCTTATTCAGTTATTTTAATTCATTTTAAAGGTTTTTTTTGGTCTTTTACCACCCGTTTATACTCCTAGTAATATCCGACCAAGGCTCCCAAATTCATTATTCTTCTACAATATTAAAATTAGGGTTTTCTCCCTAAGCTTAAATCCCTAGAACAAAAATCTAAATCTTTTTCAAGAAACTAAGAGATTCAAATTCTTCAAGTTCAAGAACTTCAAAAAAACTCACTACCAGTATGCATAGTGTTCATTGATGGACTTCTTTCGTCCATGAAGCTCAAGAATCTCTTTTTCAAAGTTCAAGTGTATGGATTTTTATGAATTCCATGTTGGGTTTGTTTTGTTCATATTGGTAATGACCAATTGAATTCTATTCCATATTTTAGTGATAAAATCTTAAGGGGAATTTATTATTATAGGTTCAACTTCATGTGAATACATGATTAAACCCTTGAATGGCTAAATTAGAGTTGAATCATGATGTTTATTTGTTGTACAATGTTGTCTACATATACTATGCCTACCATGTGTTAGATTAAATGCCTATGTGAAGGAAAAGTGCCCAAATAGTATGATATTATGAAATCCCGATTTATGTACAAGTTTATGCATATTACATGTTTGATGAAATATTTTAATAAATGAATTATGGATTGTGCTGTTGGTCATGTGTTTAAGTAAGTCATGCTTTGTCAGTTTCTTTCCATCGAGTCCTGGGGGTACTTGTACCCGAAAGATTAGTTGTGTACCTTGAGCCATGTCATGTTTCACGATACTCTCAGTCAAGCTATAATCCTTAGATGGGAGAAGGATTCAGCACTAAGTGAACCCAATGAAGCGAACTTATTACCTGCTAGTTGTGGGTGTGATTCTTAGAAGCAATCCTTGAGTTCCAGAACTATGTAGCCAGCATTGGTTAATACATCATACCTACTAGTTGAGGGTAGATGAGGTGGCTTAACCTGTTAGTTGATGGTTCCCACCGTTCTCATTAGAATAACCTACGAGTTGAGGGTCACAAACATGTTATCCTTACTCGGGGTGCGGTACTGATATCCTTCCAATCAGGGCACAGATTGGACCCCAATTTAGCTATAATGCATCATTCGGGGCATGTCGGTTAGATGACTACCTCCCACAGTTTCAGTATCATTATCAATAAAAGAAGTCAGATATTTTTTCAGATTTTAGGACAATTAGGTATAATAAACTCAAATTCAGTATGGAACTCAGCTAGTTCCATCAGATTCTGGACTGTCAAACACAGTCACTCATGTTATCAGTTATATTAGTCATCAGAACTCAGTTATCAGTCATGTTAGTTATCAGTACATTCATGTTATCACAATCTCAGATATAATTATTATGTATTTATACATGCATTCTTACGTTCTTGTTACTCAGTCAGTTAGCATAGTGTATGTATGTGAACCCCTTTGCATTGAGCCTACCTTACATGTATACCAGCATATTCAAAGCACTAATATATTTGTGCTATGGTGCCTTATACCATACGTTCAGAAGCACGAGCTACAGAGCATCAGTAGCATTCCAATCTCAGCAGTCAGAGTTAGTAGTAAGTCCTCATATTTCGAGAACATGATCATTCCTTTATTATCTCATTAAATTAATTTATTAGTTAGAGTTAATTGGGGACATGTCCCATCAAATCCTTATTCAGACAGTCATATTTTAGAGGCTTTTCAGACTACAGTATGTTCAGATAGTTTATTTTAGTTTTGTTTTAGGTATTTAATAGCTTACCCAGATGTTATATTTTTTTCTGATATTATGTCTCAGTCTTGAACCTTATGGCCTTTCAGTTCATATTTCTACATTATACAGTATATCATCCAGTATAAATGTACATATATTAGTCATGGGTTAGCTTGTGATCTTTCGGGGTCATGAGCACCGTGTAGAATTTCGGGTACCAGATTTAGGGCGTTACAAACTTGGTATCAGAGCCTAAGGTTGAATAGAGTCCTAGGAAGTTTGAAAGCCACATATAGTAGAGTCTTGTACATGGGTGTTTTACGAGCCACATTTATGTGCAGGAGGCTATAAGATGTTTTAGGAACAGTTTCCCTTCTTTCAGTATTCATGTCGTGCCAGTGAACATTATCTCAAGTCAATATCCCAGTCTAATCCGTTTCTCCCTTTCTTTTACAGAATATGCCTCCTAAAAGAAGAAATAGGAATCAGTCAGCCCCTCAGCCCTAAGAACCTTTAGGCAAACATGTTTCCCATGCAGAGTTCAGAGCTGTACTCACTACTCTTGCCCAGTCAGTTGCTGCTCAGAATGAATGACTAGCTATCGTTCAGGCTAACCCAGTGGCCAATTTAGCTGCATCCAGGATTTGGGATTTCACCCGAATAAATCCTCCATCCTTTCTCAGGTCTAAGTCAAATAAGGACCCACAAGAATTCATCGATCAGGTTTAGAAGGTTACAAACATCATGTGGATTACTCCTAGTGAGAGTGCTGAGCAAGATGTATATTAGTTGAAGGATGTTTCTCACACTTGTTACAAGTAGTGGAATTCATAAAGTCCAGATGATGGAGGACCTATTGAGTGGGAGAAGTTGTGTAATACCTCGTACTTCTACCTAGCTTAAAATCATCCCAAGAATGTTAGAAACTTCCTTTGAAAAATGAATCCACTTTTATATACGTGTAATTTCAAAAATTTTCACTTTTTTTCATGTAGAAAATTGAGTTAGCTTTCCAATGATACCAATTTCGTCCAAATCCGACATCGGACGAAGAAGTTTTGGATGTTTTACTAAGGTAGTCAAAATTGCTCAGGTGTGACGTTGAAGGCCGACGGACCGTCGGACAAGTGACGGACCATCATACCCCACCGTGGCATTGTGGTAGTGGGTACACACTCTGGTTGAGTGCAATGGATAGGTTCGACAGACCGCAACCCAGCGATGAATCATCACACCCTATCGTCGAACCAAGGCAGTAAGTCCCAGTTCTGGTCCCCATGCGCGGTAAGTCTGATGGACCGTCCACTTAGTGATGGACCATCGTACCCCACTATCGCATGTCCAACTCAGTTATTTCAAGTCATTGTAATAGGGGTATTTTGGTCTTTTACCACCTGCTTATATATACCTATTTAAATCTGACCTCAGCTTATTTGTTCATTATTCTTTCACAATAACAAAATTAGGGTTTTCTCTCTAAGATTAATCCCAAAGAACAAAATTCAAATATTCTTCAAGAACTAAGAGATTCCAATCCTTCAAGTTCAAGAACTTCAAGAAACTCAACCCAGGTATGCATAGTATTCATTCATGGAATCCTTTCATCCATGAAGCCTAAGAATCCTTTTTCTAAGTTCAAGTTTATGGATTTTCCTTTATGAATTTCATGTTGGGTTGCTAGTGTTCATGCAGATAATGACTAATTGAATTTTAATCCATGTTTGGTGATAAATTTTATGTGGAATTGATTAGTATATGTGTAGGTTCATATAAACCTATAATTAAACCCTTGAATGATGAAATTAGAGTTGAATCATGATGTTTATTTATTGTACAATGTTGTCTACATATACTATACCTACTATGCGTTTGATTAAATGCCTATGTGAAGGAAAAGTGCTTAACTAGTATGAGATTATGAAATTCCCATTTATGTACAAGTTTATGGATGTAATATGTTTGATGAAATGCTTCAATAAATGAATTATGGATTGTGTTGTTGCTCATGTGTTCAAGTAAGTCATGCTATGTCAGTTTCTTTCCATTGAGTCCTGAGGGTATTTGTAGCCAAAAATTTAGCTGTGTGCCTAGAGCCAATGTCAATTTTCACGATACTCTTAGTAAGTCATGACCCATAGAACTCAGTCAGTCATGTGACTCAGGAAATCTTAGAAATCTCAGTAATCTCAGTAATTCAGTAATCTAAGTACTCAGAAATCTTAGTAACTTCAGTACTCTCAGTCAGTTCTCAGATCTCAGTAGTATTCCATCAGTCAACAAAACTCAGTTAACTCAACTCAACTCATCCTAGAGAGGCTAAGGATGGGGGCTCACCCGCTAGATAGGACTGAGATCCCTAGAAGCAATCCCTAAGATCCAGAACTACATAGACAGCGTAGGTTGATATACACCCTACGTGTTTAAGGATATATATACATCTTATTTGGGTTACCTTTTAGGAGGGATTGACGGAAGAGCTCCTTATCAGAGAGAGTATACTCATATCTTGTCTTTACCCGTGGCACGGTACTGATACCCTTCTAGCTAGGGTTATAGGTTGGACCCTACCAATTCAGTTCTGGGGTATCTCGGTTAGATGATCACTTCCCACAGTCTCATTTCAGTCTTAGTCTCAGTAAAAGAACTCAGATAGTTCTTCAAATTTTAGGACTGTCAGATACAGTACGGAACTTAGCTAGCTCTATCAAATTCAGGACTGTCAGATACAGTCACTCATGTTATCAGTTATATCAGTTATTATAACTCATGTTATTAGTATTCAGCTTCAGCACTGTCCAATACAGTCAACCAGACTAGTTCTTCATAATCAGAACTATCAGACACAGTTATTCATGTAACAGTAACATAGTATCAGTCCCTCAGTATTTAGTAATATAGTATCAGTCTTTCTCACTCATTAGTGACTCAGATATCAATATCAGTAGACTCAGTAGTCAGAACTTAGTATTCGGTCCTATCATGATCTCAGTTACAGTTACGTAGTCATGCATGTATTCTTATGTTCATGTTATTAAATCAGTCAGTATTGTTCATGCATATGACCCTTTTGCATTCAGCATTTCTCACTTGCATACCAGTATATTCAATCGTACTGATGCATTTACGCAATGGTATTTTATACCATAGGTTCAAAAGCATGAGATTCAGAGCAGCCGTAGTAGCTTAGGCATCTAGCAGACTGGCTAGCAGTGAGTACTCATCATTCGAGGACATACAATTATTTATTTTATTATTTCAGTACTTAGTTTATTTTAATAGATAGACTTAATTGGGGACATGTTCTATCAACTCCTTATTCAGATAGTTTAGAGGCTTTCAGATTATAGCATATCAGACAGTTACTTTAGATTTATTTTGGTATTGTTATGCAATTTTTCAGATATTATTTTATTATATCTTTATTTAGTTTTGAACCTTATGGCCTTACAGCTTCTATTCCACATTTTTATAGTGTATGTATATATATATATAGTATATTATGTAGTGTACATGTACATATATCAGTCATGGGTTAGCTTGTGGTCCTTCGAGGTCATGAGTATCATGTAGCATTTCGGGTACAAGATCTGGGGGGTTACAAGTTGTCACCATATTCTTAGATAGATTCTTTTCCATAGAGTTGAGAGAATATAATGTGTTAGACTTCATCAACCTCAAGTAGGGCAACATGACAGTGAAAGAGTATTCTCTTAAGTTTACTCAACTGGCCAGATACGCCCCTTATGTGGTTGCAGATAGAAGAGCCAAGATGAGTTAGTTTGTTTCTAGGGTGAATGATAGTGTGGTTAGGTCTGCGATGTTGAATAGTAACATGACTTTAGCAAGGCTTATGTCTCATGATCAGCAGATAGAGGAGCAAAAGATTAAGATGAGGGAGAAGCAGAATAAGAAACCAAGGACAGGTAGTTTCAAATTTGCTCAGCCTAAATTAAAAGAAGGAAACCATTCTCAGTTTTGTCCTAAGTCATCAGTTCTAGCTCCTTCTTTAGCCAGTGATCCAGTTCCTAAGTTTAGAGATGGTAACAAAGATAAAGCGCCAGGCTCTAAGTCTCAGGGCAGTGTTAGCAGTGCCCGAACCTATCCTCTTTACCAGACTTGTGGAAAGAACTACCAAGGTACTTGCAGAGCTGGTAGTAATACTTATTTCAGGTATAGAAAGCTAGGCCACAGAGTTAGAGATTATCTGCAGTCAAATACTCAGGGTCAGCAAAATTGCTTCTCAGCTCAGTCCTATCGCTCAAATCAGCAGGGCGCCACCTCCAGTACTACTAGTGGGCAACGCCTAAATAGAATTTATGCTCTCCAGTCTCGGAAGGATCAGAAAAATTCTCCTAATATGGTTACTGGTATGTTACAGATCTTTCATGTGTATGTTTACGCTTTGCTAGGTCCAGGTGCTTCTTTGTCTTTTGTTACTCCCTATATAGCAAGCGATTTTAAAATCAGTCCCAAAATTTTAGCAGAGCTCTTTTCAGTCTCTACCCCAGTGGGTAAAACTATCATAGTTCTGTGGGTATACAGGAACTGACTGATTATGATATTTAAGAAAGTCATTTCAGCAGATTTAGTCGAATTGGAGATGACTGATTTTGATGTCATTCTCGGCATGGAATGGATTTATTCAGTCTATGCCACAGTCAAATGCAGAAGCAGAATAGTCCAGTTTTAGTTCTCGAATGAACCCATCCTAGAGTGGAGGGGTAGTACTTCAGCTTTCAGAGGTCAACTTGTTTTCTACCTTCGGGCAAAGAAAATGATATCTAAGGAATGTGTCTATCATCTTGTTTATGTTAAGGATTCTAGTTCTGAAACTCCCAATCTTGAATTAGTCCCAGTAGCGAATAAATATTCAGATGTGTTTTCCAAAGATCTTTCAAAAATTCCTCACGAAAGGGAAATAGACATCGATATTGATCTTCTTTCAGGTAATCAGCCTATATCTATTCCTCCATAAAGATTGGCACCAGTAGAACTCAAAGAATTGAAAGAAAAATTTAAGGACCTCCTAGATAAGGGATTCATCAGGACCAGTGTGTCCCCGTGGGGCACATCAATTTTATTCATGGTCAAGAAAGATGGTTCTCTCAAAATGTGTATTGATTACCGTTAACTCAATAAAGTCACAGTTAAGAACAAGTATCCTCTTCCCAAAATTGATGACTTGTTTGACCAACTTTAGGGTGCCAGTTATTTCTCTAAGATGGACCTTAGATCCGTCTATTATCAGCTCAGATTCAGAGAATGTGACATTCCGAAGACAGCCTTTCATACTTGGTATGGTCACTTCAAATTCTTAGTCATGTCCTTTGTTCTTACCAATGCCCTAGCAACTTTCATGGATTAGATGAACCGTGTGTTCAAGTAGTACTTGGACATGTTCATCATAGTCTTCATAGATGATATTCTGATCTACTTTCGCAGTGAGCGTGATCATGCAAACCATCTCAGAATTGTACTTCAAACTCTCAGAGATCATTAGCTATTTTCCAAATTTAGTAAGTGCAAGTTTTGGCTAAGGTCAGTAGCATTATTTAGTCATATCATTTCTGGTGATTGCAATAGAGTAGATCCTCAAAAGACCGAAGCAATAAGAAACTGGCCAAGAGCTATGTCTTCATCAAATATCAGGAGTTTCTTGGGTTTGGCTAGCTATTACAGATCGATTGTTAAGGGATTTTCTTCTATTGGATCCCCTATTTCCAGATTGACTTAGAAGAAATTCAAGTTTCAGTGGTCAGACCCTTGCGAGAAGAGTTTTCAGGAGTTGAAGACTCGACTCACCTCAGCTTCAGTATTAACACTTCTAGATGGTTTAGATAGGTTTGTAGTTATTGTGATGCATCTAGAGTAGGTTTGGGTCGGGTCCTCATGTAGCATGGTAAGGTCATAGTCTACGCCTCCAGATAACTTAAACACCCATGAGAAGAATTATCCAACTCATGATCTTAAGTTAGCAGCAGTATTATTTGCCTTAAAGATTTGGAGGCATTATCTATACGGAGTTCATGTAGATGTTTTCACAGATCATAAGAGCCTTCAATATGTCTTTTCTCAAAAAGATCTCAATCTTCATCAAAGATGGTGGCTAGAGCTCTTGAAAGATTATGACATGAGTATTCTTTATCTTCTGGGAATGGCCAACGTAGTGGCCGACACTCTCAGTAGACTGTCCATGGGTAGTGTTACTCATGTTGAAGACAGCAAGAAAAAGTTATCTCAGGAAGTCCATCAACTTGCTAGACTAAGCATTTGCTTAGTCGATATAGAAGAGGGTGATATATGGGTTCAGAGTAGTTTAGAATCATCTCTATTTTTTGAGGTAAAAGAAAAGCAAGATAGAGATCCTAGCCTTGTCAAGTTGAAAGAGTCAGTCAAGGATCAGAAAATAAAGGTTTTCTCCCAAGGGGGAGATGGTGTTCTTTGTTGTCAGGGTCGTCTTTGTGTTCCAAGTGTAGATGACTTAAGGCAGTGAATTCTTGCAGAAGCTCATGGTGCACGCTACTCTATTCATCCAGGGGCCACAAAGATGTACCGCGACCTGCGGGAGATCTATTGGTGGAGTGGGATGAGGAAAGATGTTGCCTAGTTTATGGCTAAGTGATATACATATTAGCAGGTTAAGATAGAGCATCAGAAGCCTAGTGGGTCCATGCAGGAGTTCATTATTCCTACTTGAAAGTGGGAAGAAGTGAACATGGACTTCGTAACGGGTTTGCCCTGAACTTGTCATCATCATGATTCATCCTGGGTCATTGTGGACAGAATGACCAAATCAACTCATTTTCTTCTAGTTCATACCTCTTATTCAGCCGAGGATTATGCTAGACTTTACATCAGAGAGTTGGTCAGATTGCACGGTATTCTGTTATCTATTATCTCAAATAGAGGTACCTAGTTTACCTCTCACTTTTAGAAAGCATTCCAAAATAGTCTTGGTACCCAAGTTCATCTCAGTACAGCCTTCCATCCTCTGACAGATGGTCAAGCAGAAAGGACCATTTAGACCCTAGAAGATATGCTAAATGCATGTGTAATTGATTTCAAGGGTAGTTGGGATGACCACTTGCCTTTGATTGAGTTTTCATACAACAACAACTATTATTCCAGTATTCGAATGGCCCCATTCAAAGCTCTCTATGGTAGGAGGTGCAGATATCCAGTTGGTTGGTTCGATGTTAGTGAGGCCTCAGTCATAAGGACTGACTTGGTATTCGACGCCTTAGAGAAAGTTCAGTCGATTAGAGAAAAACTCTGGGCTGCTCAGAGCTGACAAAAGTATTACGCAGATGTGTGCAAAAAAGATCTCGAGTTTAAGATTGGTGATTTTGTCTATCTAAATATCTCTCCCATGAAGGGAGTGAAGTGGTTCGGCAAGAAGGGAAAGCTTAGTCCCCGATATGTCGGTCCCTTCAAAATTCTTAGTCGTCTTGGCAAGGTAGCCTATGAGCTCGAATTGCCTACAGATCTAACCTCAGTTCATCCATTCTTCCATGTATCTTTGCTCAAGAAGTGCATAGGTTACCCAACATTTGTAGTCTCTATTCAAAGCGTAGATGTTCAAAACAGCCTCTCTTATGAAGAGATTCTAGTTGAAACCCTAAACTATCAAACTCGTGGATTGAGGAACAAAGAAGTCCCTCTAGTCAAGGTCCTTTGGAGAAATCAGTCTATCGAGGGAGCTACTTGGGAAGCAGAAGCAGACATGCATACCAAGTATCCTCACCTCTTCTTCTTTAACTCAGATCAAGCTCAAGGTAACAGTTCTCCTTAAGCTTACTCAGTTTCATATTCAGTGTTCATCAAACTTGGTATTAAGTACCATTGCATATTCAGTCATGTATTTATCTATCATTTCAGTCATATAATTGTGCATTATACATGCATTATCACGGTGAGAAACTTAGTTCCTCAGAACATTCAATTATGCATTCATGAATCAGTTACACATGCATCAGATATGTATGTTCAGTATGATATGTTCAGTTATTAGTCATGCCAGCCATGAGATCATGTTCTAGTTATTCGTGTTCCGTCTATACATTGGTTTATGTTCTACACCTCACTCCTAGTTTTATGCGAGGATGAATGTTCTCAAGGGGGAGATATTGTAATACAACGTACTTTTTCCTAGCTTGAAATCATCTCAAGAATGTTAAAAGCTTTCTTTGAAAGATGAATCCACTTTTGTACACATGGTATTTTTAATATTTTCACTTTTTTTCATGTGGGAAATTGAATAAGATTTCCATCGATACTAATTTCATCAAAATCCATTCTCGGAAGACAAAGTTATGGCCAAAATATAGAAGGCAGTAAAATTACCCAGGTGCGACGGTGGAGGCCAACGGACCATCGGACTAGCGACGGACTGTGTCCCACGCTGACGCAACGAGGTAGTGTGACTACCTTCTGCCTAGGAACGACGATCCAAGCCGACGGACCAGTGGACCAATGATGGATTGTCGCTTAGGCTATCGCAAGGGAACCAGTGAACCCCTATTCTGCCCAGATGTGACGGTCAGGGCCGGGCCATCGCACCCACCGTTGCACATCCCATTCAGTTATTTTAAGTCATTTTAAAGGGGTTTTTTGGTCTTTAACCACCTGTTTATGCTCCTAGTAATATCCGACCAAGGCTCCCAAACTCATTATTCTTCTACAATATTAAAATTAGGGTTTTCTCCCTAAGCTTAAATTCCAAGAACAAAAATCCAAATCTTCTTCTAGAAACTAAGAGATTCAAATTCTTCAAGTTCAAGAACTTCAAGAAACTCACTACCAGGTATGCATAGTGTTCATTCATGGACTTCTTTCGTCCATGAAGCCCAAGAATCTCTTTTTCAAAGTTCAAGTGTATGGATTTTTGTGAATTCCATGTTGGGCTTGTTTTGTTCATGTTGATAATGACTTATTGAATTCTATTCCATATTTTAGTGATAAAATCTTATCGGAAATTTATTATTATAGGTGCAGCTTCATCTTAATCCATGATTAAACCCTTGAATGGTGAAATTAGAGTTGAATCATGATATTTATTTATCGTACAATGTTGTCTACATATACTATGTCTACCATGTGTTTGGTTAAATTCCTATGTGAAGGAAAAGTGCTCAACTAGTATGATATTATGAAATCCCCATTTATGTTCAAGTTTATGCATATCACATGTTTGATTAAATGCTTCAATAAATGAATTATGGATTGTGTTGTTGGTCATGTGTTCAAGTAAGTCATAGTTTGTCAGTTTCTTTCCATCGAGTCCTAGGGGTACTTGTACCCGAAAGATTAGTTGTGTGCCTAGAACCATGTCATGTTTAACGATACTCTCAGTCAGGCCATAATCCTTAGACTTCAGACAGTGTTATGACTCAAGAAATCTCAATAATCTCATGAACTCAATCAATTGACAGGTATCAATAGTATTACGTTAGTCAATGGGATTCAGTAACTCAGCCCATGTTCACATCAGTTAATAATGTTCAGTGTCTATTCAGATGGGAGTGGAATTCAGCACCGAGTGAACCCAAGGATGGGAACTCATTTGCTAGTTGAGGGTGTGATCCTTAGAAGCAATCCTTGAATTTTAGAACTATATAGCCAGCGTAGGTTGAGACACTATACCTGCTAGTTGAGGGTAGATGAGGTGGCTTAACCTGTTAGTTGAGGGTTACCACCATTCTCATTAGAGTAACCTGCTAATTGAGGGTCACTCATATGTTGTCCTTACTAGTGGTGTGGTATTGACACCCTTCCAATCAAGGCACAGATTGGACCCTAATTTAGCTATAATGCGTCATTCGAGGAATGTCAGTTAGATGACTACCTCTTACAGTTTTAGTATTAGTATCAGTAAAATAACTCAGATAGCTCTTCAGATTTCAGGACTGTCAGGTAAAATCGACTCAAATTTAGTATGAAACTTAGCTAGTTCCATTAGATTCAGGACTGTCAGACACAGTCACTCATGTTATCATTTATATCATTCATCAGAACTCAGTTATCAGTCATGTTAGTTATCAATACATTCATGTTATCACGATCTCAGATATAGTTATTATGTATTTATGCATGCATTCTCACGTTTATGTTACTCAATCAGTTAGCATAGTGTATGCATGTGAACCCATTTGCATTCAGCCTACCTCACATGCATACCAGTATATTCAAAGTACTGACGCATTTGTGCTATGGTGTCTTACACCATACGTTCAGAAGCACGAGCTACAGAGCATCAGTAGCATTCCAGTCTCAGGAGTCTGAGTTAGTAGTGACTCCTCATCTTTTGAAGACATGATCATTCCTTTATTATCTCAATAAACTAATTTATTAGCTGGAGTTAGTTGGGGATATGTCCTATCAACTTTTTATTCAGACAGTCATATTTTAGAGGCTTTTCAGACTATAGTATGTTCAGATATTTTATTTCAATTTTGTTTTAGGTATTTCATACCCCACCCAGATGTTATATTTTTATCATATATTATGTCTCCGTCTTGAACCTTATGGCCTTTCAGTTAATGTTTCCGCATTATACAGTATATTATGCAGTATACAAGTATAGATATTAGTCATGGGTTAGCTCGTGGTCCTTCGGGGTCATAAGCACCGTGTAGCGTTTTGGGTACCAGATTCAGGGCGTTATAGTTTTCCAGCCTCCAAATCATCTATATATCATCATATTAAGATCATAAAACATACTACAAGAACACACCACACAAATTAGATCTTCAAAAACACATACCCATGACGACAAATTAAGAACAAGAGCTAAGACTAGGCAAATTTCCATGATCTTCCACTCCATGTTTTGTCTCTTTACTTGGCTCACTTGAATTTTGTACACTATCAACAAGTTGTTCCATATATAATAACACCATTAAAACTATTTAGAACACATTAATCTCAATAGAATCCAACAAAAGAGACTAGACAAGCACCTAGCTCAAGCTAGTAACACTAGTTTTATCGATTGAACTCTAAGTGATCAAATTAAACCCAAACTTTTTTGGAATACACTTTGCACATTATAATGACACATATTATCACCTAGAAGCTTATTTATATCAAAATTAACACCTTAAGCCCTTAAGTTTTCCTCAAAACAAAGTGAAATAAGTTAGAATAGTAACACTAGAGTGTATAAATACACCCAACATCAAGTAGTTGTGCTATCTTTTATAAAATTATCTCTAACATCTTGGCCAATAGGATGCAAAAAGTGATTACCATGATAATCTCTCATGCCCAATCTGGTTTCATTCCTGGTAGAAGGCTAGGTTACAATAGAAAACATATCTCTTCTATATCCATGACAAAAATTGATTTGCAAAAGGTTTATGATTCCTTAGAATGGAGTTACCTGAAATAAGTCATGCATGAACTTGGTTTCCCTGAGACATATTTACAATGGGTTATGGAATGTGTTAGGAGTGTGAGATATAGTATCTTGATCAATGGTGAGCCTACTAGCCCTTTCACTGCTACAAAAAAGGTGGGACCTAATCTCAACTTTCTTATTTACTATTAGAATAGTTATTTGAGTAGGCTGTTACATCTACTCAAAGAAGATCATGGGATTAAATATAACACCAGATGTGGCAAGCTTGGAATCTACCACTTATGTTTTGTAAATGATCTGCTTCTTCTCACCAGAGGAGATTTGGAATCTATTAGAAAGTTGTTCAGCTACTTTAACACTTTCTCTGAGGCATTAGGTTTGCAAGCAAACTTGAACAAAAGTTGTGTGTATTTTGGAGGTGTAGAACACAGAGTAAGGTACAGTATCATTGACCACTTTGAGTTCACAGTAGGAGAAATCTCGTCTAAGTACCTTGGGGTTCCTCTAACAACTCAGAAGCTCTCCTTAATATAGTGGCAACCCCTTATTAAAAAGACCACCACCAAAATCTCCTCATGGACAACAAAAAGACTCACTTATGCAGAAAGAGTCCAGCTAATACAGTCATTGCTTTTTGGTATGCAGGCTTTCTGGGCACAACTGTTCATTATTCCAACAAAAATTATTCAATTAATTCAAGCTCACAGTCGGAGCTATCTATGGTCTGGAAGTGGATCCATCACCAAGAAGGCTCTTATTGCCTGGTAAAGAGTATGTACTCCTAAGAGTAAAGGTGGACTCATCATTACAAATATGTACTTATGGAATAGAGTTGCAGTGGCAAAGATTTGGTGAGATATTGCACATAAGAAGGACAAAATATGGATCAAATGGATCCAAACGTATTGTATAAAAAAACAGCCTATAGAGAATGCCACAGTCCCTAAACAAGCTAACTGGATGATTCAAAAAAAATTTGAAGCTAGAACAGTGTTGGCTGTAGTAAATTGACAACATCTAAATAAGGGTGTGATCAGGAAAATATAGTTGCATCAACTTGATCTCAGATATGCAATTCCATGGACAAATCTCTTATTTCAGAATACTACACGTCCTAAAGCAATCTTTAGTCACTGGCTGAATAGACAGGACATACAACCTACTGCAGATAAGCTACAAAAATGGAAGATTGAAGTGGATACTCAGTGTTGCATGTGTCATTATCAAGATGAAGCAAGGGAGAATTTGTTTGTTCAATGTGAATTTGGAAGGAAGATTTGGAATTGAGTACTTAGCTGGTTACAAAGACAACACTATGCCCTAAATTCATGGTCTGATCACTAGCAGTGGATGATCAAGGAAATATAAGGGAAGTCACAACAAGCTGTCCTACTTAAATCACTTATACAAAAATGTTTTAAGGCCCGTGGATTAAGATAAATTTGCAAATCTTTGAGAAAAAGGAGTAACACATGGGAGAGAGTAGCAAAGGAGATTGTCTGTCCTTTGTGTACGAGCAACCCCCCCCCCCCCCCCCCCCCCCCCCCAAAGAATGTTGCACATCATCCACCCCTAATATATTAAATGTTGCTCTTGTTATCCTAGTTTTGTTTTCAATTGAGAGATAGTTGACTGTGTATAGCCAACTATTGATTATGTAACGACTTCACTTTTTGGTGATTATTAAAGCTAATTAGTTACCAAAAAAAAATATGTTCAAAAATTGTTTAGAATGTACATAGGAATTGTATAGTGTTGTATAAAATACGTATCTCAATAATTATTGCAACTATTGTATAAAATACGTATATTAATTGTATAATTGTTGTATAGAAATTGTATAATTATTGTATAAAATACGCATTTTGTATATTTTGTGTATAGAAATGATTTAATTGTTGTATAAAATATCTATTTGTATAAAATGTGTATAAAAATTATATCATTGTTGTATAAAATATGATTATGTATTATTATTGTATAAAATATTTTTTTATATAATCAATAAAAATGCATTTTTCGTATTTATTAATTAAAAGAATAATTAATTTTTATTTCATT